>NC_016088.4:47051050-47103389 GCF_000004515.6 Glycine max
GTTGAGATTGATTGAAAGCTTGTTTACATCCCTCCACCAAACACATTGTTTTACTGAATTTCCTATTCTTCAGGTTCCTCCATCCACCATATTTGGAATTCAAAACTCTGGTCCACAGCTCACCATTTTGTTGCATTAATAGCCCCTATAGGTATGCCAAGATACACAAAAAGAAGAGTTAAGCAGCTGCAGTTGAAGTACTTTGCTGCATCATGCTTCCATTGATCAGAAATCCCGACAGCTGGAGTTGTGTTGATCCCTCAGGAAACGATCTTGAGACGGGTGACTCTGACAGGTGCGGCTTGTACATAGAAGCAGATCCTGCCCGCCTGGTTGCCGTGGGGAGAGTTTATGAGGGATCCACTCTTGTTCATAACACTCCTTTGTTGCCTGGCCAAGTAAAGGTGAGTGTGGACGAGGTTAAAGATGCATATGCTGCAGTTCCTGTACCCACTGTTGAGGTTTCCTTAGTGGGGCAGACACTTCACACCTTCCTTGCTTGGCTGACACATCTGATCAAGTCTTTATCAAACCAGGTACTTATTGTCCTTACTATATGTTTCTTCTTTTTAAATTAATTCATTAAGCGTGCCTCAAATTTGGCTATTTAACTTTGTTTCATGAACAGGTAGCTGTGTCTCCGCCAAAACCACCTCCGAAGCCCGATCCGGAGGTCGATGATCCACTTTATCTGATGACATTGACTATCCCAAAGCTTTTCTTGAGGCCTTATCAGGTTAGATAGGATGCCACCGTGTTCGGGGTCGTTAATCCAGATTTCCCCCTGTACATAAAGCACGAAGACCTCTCCGAAATCGCACACGGTGATCAATGTCTCAGCATATCAGTGTTACAGTTGTGGATTCTGTAAGTCTTTATATAAAAGGCTTTTATTTACCTAAGTTATGGCTTTCAATTCATAAATATTTAACTTTGACTTAACATAAACAGACATATCACTAAAACATGTATGCGAGCGGGGAATTCTGATATCTATGGATTCCTCAAGCCTCAGTCCATTCAGAGGTCTGTGCAATCGCAGTTTGAATCTGAAAGTTACATAAAGAGTTGGATGCAGAGTTCACAACGCGATGTGTATCTTGGAGCCTACCTAAATGGGTAAGTAACAAAATAACAAAATTTAATTAATGTTTACTAATGTACTAACCCATTTTAGGTTCCACTGCAGCGGACATTGGCAAATGGTGGTCATCCTGCCCAAGGAACACTTAGTTGTCTGGTTTTGTTCATTGCATAATAGGCCAGACAACTACCTTAAGGGGATTATTAATAGGTTAGTGTTCTTTTCAATACATTTGCATTGTAATACCTCAACGTACAACAACAGTTTTTAATTGTTACTCATATGGAACAGTGCTATCAAGGGTCTTGATGATGCTCCACAGCCTAAATCAAAGGCTCCTGCTAGGTGGATTGTCGTCAAGGTACGTCATTTACATAAAACTTCCACTTATATATATTTCTTTATGTGTTTGTACACTAGTTGTTTAATTAATATCCAAATTTCATTATATATTTAGTGTAATAGACAAAAAGGAACTACTGAGTGCGGCTACTATGTCATGCACTGGATGTCCACCATCATTTTAGGAAGTTTTAGAAATAATTGGGAAGCGGTAAGTTTATTTCAAACAAAATCGATTTATTTATAATTTGTATTACATTATTAACTTAATATGATTTATTTAATCATGCAGTATTTTAACGACCCTAGACCATTGGAGCCTGAGAGATTAAAAGCATTGCGGATCTAGTGGGCACAATTTTATCTCCGAGTTAGAGATCAGGCCTAGGATTTAGGGAAATTTTTTAACATTTTTTACATTTTCTATGTAACATGAACATTGAATTCATTTGTTGATTATTCTTTATAATATATAAATCTGCTATTTGATGTTTATTATCATTAAAACTGCTTGAAAGCAGAATAAAATGTTTCTTTGCTGTGAATTGGGCCTCCTGAAATTGCATTTGACAGGTACAATTTTGGGTTTATTTTAAAAACAGAAAGTGTATATAAAAAAAAATATTTGAAAACAACATCGATTATTAACAAAAACCGATGTTAATATCATAACCAACATCGGTTATAATACAAAACCGATGTTAACGTTTGTATATTAACATCGGTTTTTGGGGAATAACCGATGTCGGCGTTTGTATTTTAACATCGGTTATCTGTAGATAACCGATGTCAACTAGTGTACATTAACATCGGTTAATTATAATTAACCGATGTGAATATTTGAATATTAACATCGGTTATTTATAATTAACCGATGTTATACACAAAGAACTACACCAAATAAGTGTATGCATCATCAACATTGACATCGGTTTTCTAGAAAAACCGATGTTAAGGGTATATATTAACATCGGTTTTTCTCAAAAACCGATGTTAAACTAACATATTAACATCGGTTTTACTGGAAAACCGATGTCAACGTTCATCATGCGTACACTTTTTTTGCTGTTGTTCATTGTGTTTAACATCGGTTATTTAGAGAATCGATGTTGTCATATGTATGTTAACATCGGTTCTCCAAAACCGATGTTAACATTCATACATTCAATATCGTCACTTTCAATATCGGTTTTAAAACCGATGTAAAATGTTTTAAATAACCGATGTTGAAAGTGTATTTTTTAATAGTGAAAATGTTAAATATTGTATTTTTGGGGGAAAGAATCGACGGTATTACATTAAACATGAGTTGGTCAAATATTTTAAACATAAGTCATTTTTAAAACATGATTCACGAATGTCAGTGTTCGGCTCCTTGAAAGTTCAGTCATACACGATTACATTATTAATATCAAATAATTGATGTTATACTCAACAATACATATAATTAAATTAAATTATTTTATACGTACAAATGTATGGATAAAATAGCGCGAGATTGTTACGGCTTAATTACTAGTCTCGTGTTTAAATTCTAAGAATTCTATTGTTTTTTTTTAATTTATTTTAAGAAAAGTATTTAGTTGTGTGAAGTCCTCGAAAGTAAAATTTTACAATCTACAGGATCCTACTTAACTCAAATAATATTTAACTCTGGTGGAAAATACCTATATTTGTGGTAAAAAAATATTTTTATTTTACATTTATTTTTTAATCTTTTATATAAAATACTTTTTAAAATTAAATAGGATACTAAATTTATCATACTTGGAATGCAGGCTTAAATACATTGTTGGTGATTTTATTTTTTAAAATTCAAAAATTTTGTTCTCTATTTTAAAATAGAAATATCTATTCATTCAATTTTATAAAATCTATAATTTTTGTCCCTTTATTAAGGTTATGTTTGATAAAATTAGTTAAAAAATGAAAAGTTAGTCGAAAGTCAAAAAATTAATTGATAATTGAAAATTGAAAAATTAACTTATTAATTTATAAGTGTTTGATAAAACTAGTTGTTGAAGTAATTGGGAATGACAGAAAATAATAAAATAATAATTTATTTAAAAATGACAACTAGGAAATTGAATAAATATATTGAGATAAAAATAAAAGAAAATATAAAAAAGGTACAAGCTAGGAGTTAACATTTTAAAAAATGTTATTTCAAATAGTATTTCAAAAAATACTAAAAACTACTAAGTTATTAAAAATGCTTATTAGCTTAAATGTTGTGCGAAGTATAGCCTAAATTCAAAGAGATTAACATGATGTATGTAATGTATTTCTTTTCAACACATTATTATTATTATTATTATTAAAAAAATGTTCAATTAGGATATATATGGTTAGTCTAGTAATGAAAAGAGAAGGAAAGGGAGAAAAGTTGTGCCATAGCTATAAAAATCAGATCTGTTAGACTGGTTCAGTTAGGACTCTGCCATGGAGGATCTGATCAAGGTATAAGACCAAAAATGTAGTTGATCCGGTTTGATTTGACAGAGTTTGATCAAACTTGGTTACTCGAATTAAGTTGACTTACTTAAAAATATATAAATATATATTTTTAAAGTTTCTACATACCATATTAAATTGTTAATAACTAATTATTAAATAACATATAATATATTCCTAATATATATATATATATTTACATAACAATATATAATAACTAATTATTAACATATTGATCATAATGTGATTCAATATAAACATGTTTTATACATTTTCAATACACTTATTTATGGTCATTTAAAATTTTTTATATGTAATTCTAAAAAATAAAAGTTTCCTTAATAGTTTAATGATAATATCTAACAAAATAACAATAATTTATAACAATAAAAGATTATATAATATTTGGAGTATATATATATAGAATTAATAAGTGACTGGCTAGTTTGACCTTTTGATCTAATGATCTAATGTCTCGCCCAAATTAATAACCACGCCAACTTTCATAATACTGAGTCACAAGTTCAAAATTCCACTAACAAAAAAAACTAACATTACTAACAACTAAAATTTACCAATAAAAAATACAGAAATGTCCAATTCTAGTTGCAAAGCTTTTCGTCCTTCCGTCCCGCCACCAATCTGCTCAAAACAAGGGTGAGGAGGTGAATTGACCTGCTTTTAAAAATTTGTCAGAAAAGCCAACCCATTTTTTTTTATTTATTTTATAAGTTGGGGAGACAAATTAGTTGAATAATAGAAAAAATAAAATATTCTTTTGATAAGTAAACTACGAATGTATATATAGATTAAAAAAATTACTGAGATTTTTATACTTAAAATTGGGAAATTAATTAAAAAAATTTGAGTGTATGGCAATAGTTATTTTTTAGTATATTTGATTAGATTATGAACTTATATGGCCAAAATAGAATTGTTTAATAAATGAGTTTATTTTACAGACTTGTAAAAAAAATTGACACACTAGTTGAAAATACATGTAAAGTTGCAAACTATAATTGATTTCATTTTTATCGTTAGTTAATAAAATTTATCTTTTTATCTCATCCTAATAGTTTAACAAAATCCTTAATTAACCTCACATTCACAGTACCTACACTAATATTATTTATTTTATCATATCCTTTTAACATTAACGTATTTATTTTAATTATTAATAAAATATTTGATCTTAAACCAAAATAGTAAAAGTTTAAAAAAAATCTAAAGTTAATATTAACTAAAACATATTTTTTGTCTAAAAAAAACCCATATATATATATATATATATATATATATATATATATATATATATATATATATATATATATCACTAATAACTAATTTAATTGATCACTGTTCATTCAATAAATTAATACCCATACCATTCATTTTGCTGAATGACAATAAATTAATACCATTCAACTAAAGAACTTAACACTTTAGGTTTTAACTAAATTTTTAATTACTTTTCTGAAACATAAAATCTAACTATTTTTTTTAAATATATGAAATTTTAAGAAATATCTCCAATCGTTCAGCAAAAGACTAATCTCTTTCAAGAATTTTGAAGGCACAAAAAAGAGATGTCACTTCTTAACTAGATGTTTTTTTCATATACAAAAGTCCAAATTCGAACCCTTCATCACTATTTGTAACTCAATCTTCCAAAAGATAATGAATTGACCGCACAAATCAAACATGATTTGCCAGTCTTAATAAGAAGTGGCCAAAAATTTATTGGCTATCTCAAAATGTTAAATATTGATAAATTAATATTTTTTTTTAAAATTGCTATGTCTTTATGAATCTGTACTTGACTGATTTCATAATTTGATAGCTAACTAATTATTGTGCAAAGTGCAAACAAGGCCGCACCAATGTAACACCGTTATTATTCTCAAGTTAAAATTAGTCAAAGAACCACAATTTTTCTGATGATTCATTTTATGTTCTCATCTTGACATTAAAGTCAGTGTAACCGAGATAAAATGGATTCCTTGTTGAAGATTAGTCTAGAAAAATGTAGATGTATAATTAGTGGTCCATTATCTAGAGAGTTCTACACCTATAGAGATGTTGTAGTGTGTAGAAACTTCTTGATGGATGTAAAAAAATATCTTCTTATATAAAGTCATAGAAACACCTAGAACATTATAGAAATGGATGGTAGATAATAAATGAATCTTGAAGACTCTAGGACTAAGTAGTATAGAAGTGTGTAGAAATCACCTATGTAACCTATATAAAGGCATAAGTTGTAGCAAGCCATGTAATGTAAGTAAAGAAGCTAATAAGCACAATTCAAGTTAAGGTGTCAATTTTCTGAAAACTCATCCTCTTCCTACTCCCATCATTTCTATCATACATTTATACCATATTCTTCCATAGAAAAAAGGCATAACCACGTCCCATATCCTAACATTTCTTAGGTTATATTTTGATGATTCATTCGTAATATTGTTCTTTTTCTTAAGTGGATCTTGAAGTAATTAAACTATCTAAGAAATTCTTGAAACATTGAACATCCATCACATTACACAAGAGGATTAGTAATACTTCTAGGATCACTTACAAGTTTTTCTTTTACTTTTGAAACCACTTGAGAGAAGATAACCCTTTCAAGAATGAAAAAAATGATGGTTGCTATATCAAAGTTAAATGCGATGTCCTCTAACAAAATACCTGCATACATATATACATAAAATTGACACAAGACATTCATGCTACATATTAAAACCAAGTATGCCAAATTCAGTCCCTAATCCAATAATCATCAATAATAACAAAACTAAAGCATGGACATAAATATAGTGCAACCATTCTTGGCTTAAATTGTTCGTTTCTTCCTAAGAAATTTGCTTTGCCTTTAACATAACAGCGAAACACTCACCAATCCTTAGATAATAGAAATGGGAAAAAGACATACATATATCCATATTCAATGTAACACACTACTAACAACTGTGGAATCTAGATGTCAACCCACAAGTGAAGAACATTTAGGTGGTGAATCTCATTAAAAAACCTAAATAAAATAAACAATTTCATAAACTAGGTAGTAAGTTATGAAGCACATTTAAATGTATGAGGTAATGATTAGTTGGTGTTGCTACTCAGCATCTCTAAGTTGAAACTGTGTTGAGTTCTTTCCTCTGCTAGCATAGAGAAGAGGTGAGAGCTTTCTCTCCAATTGAAATCCCTTTACAGGTTCCTTCTCCACTAAACCCTCAGCTTGAGCTTCTGTGAAGTTACTAAATGGGAAGGGAGAGAAGCCATATTGCAAAAACATGTTCCTCCAAGTAGGTAATTTTTCCTGCAAGCCGAGGGGACTTAATATAATCTTCTTAATGGTTGGAAGGATGAAATGGTTCTCAATATTTTGGAGGACATCTAGGTTCAGATTCGCAACATCAAGTGATTCAAGCAAGGTTGAGTAACAGTGATGAGCATGGACTACATTGGAGGAAAATGGTACATCGATTTGGTCAAAATTTTGATCTAGAGTGACCACCACTTTTGGCCTAAGCTGCTTTACAAAGCGAAGGACTGAGGGAAACAATGATGGGTGGTTTGGAAACAAGAAAGTGGCATGTACACAACAATTGCCTCATTATCATAGAACTGGACGGAGAGTGGACATAAATGAGTGTTTAATGACTCAATCCTTAAAACATTGAGCTCAAAAGACATGTTGATGTCTTTCGTAGATTGGTTCAACTCTTCTTGAGCAATATTGATCTCAAACTCATCACAAGTGAGGGGTGATACAATGGCAGTGACTTTGAGCGAAGGCACACCGTTACTCCTTAGGGCAAGCACTTGCATAAGAGAATACCATTGCACCCCAAGCCCGATATCAAAATCGATAATGTGAATTTGATCAAACATTTCCATAGCTTCAAAGACTGGTTGATTACTAGTGAAGTTGGCAAATTGAACAACATATGATATCTTAGAAAAGGACTTATATGCTCCAATTTTGAATATTGAACTAATAGGTGTGAAGGCCAAGACATTCTGAACATTTAAATGAAGCAGTGATATCAAGGCCTCCTTCATGTAAAAATATCCCTATGAAAAGGTTTATCAATTGGGGAGAGCTGGTGATTGAGCCGCGCAAATATCCCTTGCGCCTGAACCAGATTACCAGCTTCTATCAGCTCAACAGTTTTGTATAGTTGGTCATATATAGCATGATGGAGCTGGTGGCTTGCATCTTCTCCAGTGGAACTTGCTTTCTGTTGTTTAGCAAATGGAACAACCTGTGGTTGCATAGGGTGAGGAAACAATGGAAGTTGTGTGTGTCGCAACCTACCCTTTGGCGGGAGGGCATCGCGAGGCACACGAGAGCGTCTTCCAATGGAAGTTGTGTGTGTCGCAACCTACCCTTCAATCGGACCCTTTTGAACGATCTATTGATTTTTGAATGGAGGGGAGTGTTGGACACATGACCTCAATTATCTTAAGAAGGCGTGAATTAATTTCGCACTAACAAACTTTTAACCCTCTTCTAAAAGAGATAGGCTCAGAATGTAGAAGAAGCAGCAATCAATGTAATAATGTTCTTTAAACATGAAAGAAAAAATTGATTGTAACAAAATAAACGAGATAAGGGAAGAGAGAATGCAAACACAGTTTTATACTGGTTCGGCAAATTCCGTGCCTATGTCCAGTACTCTAGCAATCCACTTGAGATTTTCCACTCCCTTTGTAAAAATCCGTTTACAAAGTCTGAAACACACAGGGACAACCCATCCCTTGTGTTCAGGAATCCTTACAACTTAAGAGACCCTCGGTCCCTTAATCAATCTCTTTGAATGAGAAGAAAGAAAGAAGAATTCTCTCTTGAAGAGATGGATATTACAATTGAAGTCCATGGAGAAACTCTTAATGGATTTGCAAGTGTTTGCCCAAGAGTTTCTTTTGAGAGAGCATTTGGCAATGAAGTTCTCTTGGAATATCTCTCTCTTACATTTTGTGTCCCAAGTCACCTATTTATAGGCCTTTGATGACCATTCAAAAATCTCTTGCACAGATGTGACTCTCAGGAGTTATTTTCTGAAGAGTTGTGACTCTTGGAAGTTATTTTCTGAATTTCTGAATTCTTGACTTAGATCAAACTTGAGAAGCGCTTATCTTTGGCATCATCAAAATCATGTATACATGCATTCACATTCTCCACCTTTTTGATGATGACAATCAAGTGATTTCTTTTCGACATCATAAAAACAATGCATGATCCACATTCTCCCCCTTTTTGATGATGACGCTCATTATCCAAGGCTTGATCTTTTTGACATCATCAAAATCTTCATGATTTACAGGGAGAACTGTTAACGCGTTGGACCTTGAACGATTTCAAATGACCTTTTTGCGAGCAAAAGTTTGATTCGTGAGTTGATTTTAGCCTTAGTTTCACTTGGTTATTTCCCAACTCGTTAAAGAGAACTTTCAAAGTAAAATGTCCGATTGACACTTATTTTATTCTTTTATTATTTTTTGATTTAACTGAGGTTACGACGTGAACGATTGGTTGAATTTTATTTTAAAGGAAATTAAACGAGATTACAACATAAACGATCGATTGGAATTCATTTAAACATTATTTAAGTGAGGTTATGACTTAAGCGATTGGTCGGAACTCGCTTAAAATGAAGAAAAAGAATACCGAAAGTAGAAGAATAAAGATGAAAACATACAAAGAAAGAATGGACCCCTAAGGGTGCATAGAATGAATTCAAAGCTTCAAAATCAAAAACTAACCGGTTGAAGATCGACGAACAATGAAAAAGGAACAAAGAACGGCGAAGAACGTCCACGGAATTGATCACGAAAACGTCATGGAAGCGCCTTGGCTTGGATTTTTTTTCCTTCTTTCTTCTTCTCCTCACTAATTTTAAGTGAAAACTAAATATCCAGAGTGCCGACCCTTCATACTCAGCCTCCCTCCCCTATTTATAACAAAAATAGGGGAGGTACTTACCGCCCAGCTCGCCCAGGCGAGCTGGTTGCTTCCTGATGAAGCTTTCTGATGGGCCCCAATGGGCCCAGTGCTGAAGGACACTCCCCAGTTTGATCAGTTCACCCCCATTTTTCGTATTTTGATCATTTCATTCCAAAACATCGCGAAACTTTACGGGTTACGCGGCAAAGAGTGTTATGCATCTCAACTCGGCTGGCAAGAATTTAAATGGTTGTAAACAAACGTTCCCAAACAAAATTAAGGTATGACAATTGCCCATTCTTACTTATCTTTTATTGGAGATAAAAGGGAAGTAAAGATAAGACACTAATTTCATTCGAATCGCATTTCCACCCGACCGACCATTAGCTCAATCAGCGAAATCTGTCAAAAGAAAGAGCATAAAAGACATCAGGTGCATCAGCAAAAGCCTTGGTGCCTTGAAAGCGATAAAAGAAATCGATAACCGTGACGGCCTCTGCATGCTATCGAACTCGTTTGTCTCGGGATAGCAGGGGAGACTCCAGTAGCCTTGGTCAACAGACATTGAGTCTCTCGACCGAGGAAGCAGACGACTATGTTTGTCTTTGCATGCCATCGGACTTGATTTTCTTCCAGATAGCAAAAGAGAGCCTTTGTGCTTCATCGGACTTGATTGTCTCTGAATGACAAAAGAGGCTGCAAAAAATCTCCAAATGATTACAAATAGATGACCATCATCATCCCGGATACCATCGGACTCGCTTGTCTCTAGATGATAAAGGGGACTTTGATAGTCTCGGAACAACAAAAGCAAGTGACCACTATAGTCTTTGCACGCCATCAGACTTTGATTGTCTCTGGATGGAAAAAGAGGGGACTAAAGTAGTCCCGGTCGATAGACACTAAATCTTCGACAAAGGGTGCAGATGACCATATTTGTTTTCGCGCGCCAATGGGCTTGCTTGCCTCTGGTTAACGAAGGGGAGACTAAAATAGTCTCGGTCAATAGACATCGAGTCTTCGATGAAGGGAGCAGATGACCATATTTGTCTATGCTGTCATCGGACTTGTCGTCTCTAGATGACAAAGGTGCGGATGACCATGAGTTGTCTCCGCGTGCTATCGGACTCGATTGTCTCTAGATAGCAAGAGTGCGGATAACCATTAAATGTCTCCACATGTCAATGGACTTGATTGTCTCTGGATGACGAAAAGGAGAGACTAAAGAAGTCTCGGTCGATAGATGTCGCGTCTTTGAGAAAGGGTGGAGAGGACCATGTTGGTCGCTGCGTGTCATCGGACTTGATTGTCTCTGGATGACGAAAAGGAGAGACTAAAGAAGTCTCGGTCGATAGATGTCGCATCTTTGACAAAGGGTGGAGAGGACCATGTTGGTCGCTGTGTGTCATCGGACTTGATTGTCTCTGGATGACGAAAAGAAGAGGCTAAAGTTGTCTCAATTGATAGACATCGTATCTTCGAAAAATGGTGTAGACCACCATGTTGGTTTCTACGTGTCATCGTACTTGATTGTCTCTGGATGACGAAAATGAAAGACTAAAGTAGTCTCAGTCGATAGACGTCGCGTCTTCGACAAAGGATGCAGACGACCATGTTGGTCATTACGTGTCATCGGACTTAATTGTCTCTAGATGACGAAAAGGAGAGATTAAAGTAGTCTCGGTCGATAGACATCGAGTCTTCGACAAAGGGAGTAGACAACCATATTGGTCTCTGCGTGTCATCGAACTTGCCATCTCTGGATGATGAAGGGAGACTAGGGTAGTCTCGGTCAATAGACATTGAGGCTTCGAGAAAGGGAGCAGACGACCATATTGGTCTCTACGTGTCATCGGACTTGCTGTCTCTGGATGACGAAAGGAGATTAAAGTAGTCTCTATCGATAGATGTCGCATCTTCGACAAAGGGTGCAGACGACCATGTTGGTCGCTGCGTGTCATCGGACTTGATTGCCTTTGGATGACAAAAATGAGAGACTAAAGTAGTCTCGGTCGATAGATGTCGCGTCTTCGACAAAGGATGCAAACAACCATGTTGGTTGCTGCGTGTCATCGGACTTGATTGTCTCTGGATGACGAAAAAGAGAGACTAAAGTAGTCTCGGTCGATAGATGTCGCATCTTCGACAAAGGGTGCAGACGACCATGTTGGTCGTTGTGTGCCATCGGACTTGATTGTCTCTGGTTGACGAAAAGGAGAGACTAAAGTAGTCTCGGTCGATAGACGTCGCGTCTTCGACAAAGGGTGCAGGCGACCATGTTGGTCGCTGTGTGTCATCGGACTTGTCGTCTCTGGATGACGAAGGGAGACTAAAGTAGACTCGGTGTTGTTTCACTAAAAATGCGAACACGCTTTAGCAAAGAAAACAAACCTTCAGCCGATCAGAGCAACATACATTTTTGAAGAAAAACAATGCGTCTATTGGGGAAGGAAAGCATGCTGATAAAATTTTCTCATAACCACAAATGAGATTTAGGATATTAGCGTTTCATTTTTAAACGATCATTTAGAAGAAACACTGGGTCCAACTAAAAATAGAGGAAAACCACTGAAAGTGTATAAATCTCACATAGGCAAGTGTTTTATCCTAATTCCGAACCATAGATATGTCATGACTTGACTTTGCAAATCATTTCCTATCAAATCAAAGATAACATGGGTCATTATGGATCAATAGGACATTTAGGAAGTTGGATTTTGGTGGGAAATTTGGCTTTGGGAGTTTCCACCTTTTCCCTTTCCCCCTTTTTTGTCTAGCATGACACGAAAGAGATGCGGGCACAAAGATTCAGTTGATAACCAACAAGGGGAGCTTCATGTGTTTCAATTCATGGTTCCTTTTCTTTTGCTTTTTCTTTCTGCTTGTGACAATGCCATACATCATTCAGACATTGTCTGGTCCAATGACCTTTCTGTATATTTTTCTTTTGCTTTCTTCTGATCTTTGATCGGTAATTTTTCTTTTCTTTTTCTTTTGCTTTCCTCCAATCTTTGATCGGGGATTTTCTCTTTTTCTTTTCCTTTTGAGGCACATTCATAACTTAACAGTAAATGAAGCTTTTTCTTCCTCTCATTTTTTTTATAGATCCTTATGTTCTTTTTTCGAGGATAAGGGCAAAAATTTCTACCCTGGGTCGAGGCTTAGGGCCGACGGATTGAGGTTTTGGCCCAAAGAGGCTTTATAGAAGGAAAGACATGACGTATGTAAGGGTACTTGCTTTGGCCAGAGGTTCAGGGATACAAAGGAATGCCCCACATTATTTCCATGACACGCATATAACAACGATGATTTGGAAACTTATGCAAAACTGATCATGCACGCACCCATGTGGACGCTCAAGCTTCAACTTTGTGGTCATGTAACACTAAGGCTTAGGATTCATTTTTCCTATTTAAAATCAACCCACTGTTTCCAAAAGATGCTTTTTTTTATCAATTTATGCACACATCCGAGCCCATTTAGGCATTAGGAAAAATTTTCACGGCATTCACCCTTCAGGTGTACACACATTTTTTTTCTTTTTTTTTTCAAAAACCTTGTGTTATGATTGGTGGAACCTTTTTTCAAAGAAAAACTGGCAATCACTTCTTTCCAAAAGCGTCTTGCCTTTTTTGTCAAAATTTAACTATTTTTCTTTTTGTTTTTCTTTTTTTAAAGAATCCCTTGCAAAAATTTGACTACCTTCCCGGTCTGCGCTTGTTTATTTTAATTCCTAGGATTATGAGGAAACTAGGCATATTCAACTATGACTTAAGAAACATAGGTGAACAAATAACAAGTAGAAATTTAAAAGGTACTAGGCTGCCTCCTAGTAGTGCTTCTTTAACATCTTGAGCCGAACATAGGACGACGACCTGTCGATCACGAGCCCAATACCTGCTCGTACTTTCCCCTAAGTCTCCAAATATAGGAAAATAGTACTGCATTGTAAAATATGACTATGCTACCACTTACCTTTGCTTACCTTTGGCCTTGGACTTGGTGTGGTATCGACCAACTCTTCTTCTATCCTCCGACTTACAGGACAACAACGATGAACATGCATGCTTATGATTGGGCAATTCAAGGGTAATAATTCAAACAAATATTTATTATGTTCAAAATTACTTAAACGCTCGCGGCACCCCTATAGATCGAGCGAGATGACTCGGGATCGATCGCATGCACCATTTGAAGGATGGCCATGGATTGTCACACTTTGGTGTATGACCAAGTGAAACTTTCTTGATTTAAGGTCATAGAGTGATGCCAGGGGTCTGTTGACCCCACTGAGACTTAATGGCAAGGGTTGATCTTGACAGAATTTATGTAACAAAGCTACCCTTGGATTTGAAAGAAATCTTAAAGAGTTTGCATGAGAGACTAACATAAGATGTTTGGGCATCTTCCACGAGCTCTTAGCCAAATGAGTTTGCTTCTCAAACGTGCAAGTGCGAACCTCAGGGGTTTCTTTTTTTGTTTTATATATTTTTTAACAATCACAAGCATGTGCAGGTTTCATTCTAGAATCCTAACTTAAAAGCAAATTAGTCATTCCTTGATCCACATGGGCTTTATTGGGCTTTTAATGCGGTCAGGGGTAAGAGGGTTATGAAAGAAAGGATTAGACAGGCTCAAAGAGTGTTTGAGGGTTATATTGAGTAAGAACCTCAAGGGCGTCTTGCTTATACCTTTTGTTCATTTCCACTTTGAGTTGGGCTCTACTCCTTTTGTCTTGTACATTAATCTTCTATTCCACTTTTGTGCCTTTCTTTTGGAGATCTTTTGTCTCTCTTTTTTCACTCACCTTTGGCGGAATCTTTCTTTTCATTGTTGCCCAACTTCATGCATATGTAGTTTGCATTGCTCTTCTTGTTGGTTTAGCAGTGGTTCCCACTCGGGGCTTCTATTTTGTTTTTGCTATTTTTCTTTGTTGTTGTTTTTGGAAAACAACATGCTTTGGCTTGGAGGGGGTAGCAAAGGATAGACTAGTGTTTGAGATATTGAAACATGGCCATGTGTCATTTCAAATCTTGACTAGATCCTCTTTGTAGTTTGAATTTTGGGACAAAACCTTAAAAACACGCCTCTGATTGTTATTTATTATTATTATTATTTTTCTTTTCAACCCTAATTTTTGCTTAGGCCGCCCTTTCGGGTTTTCAACCTAACGGGTGAGGAATTTTGATCTGCCCCAAAGTTCGCTTGAGGCTCATGCACGGTGCCTCTCATTGCCCCAGTGTAGGGCTCTGAGGTGTCTATCGTTGTCTTTCGTCGTGACCTTGTAGTAAGGAAGAAAAGAAAGAAATTATGCAGGTTCTCGAAAATGGATTTTGAAGGATGAGAAACATTGAAAGGATTTTCAATTGACAGATTAAGTCAAACGATTCCCTTTTTTGATAACTCATTTTTCTCTCAAAAGATAACTTTTAAGAATGACAAAATGAGGTCACGTAAATGTTTGTACTTTTATTTGAAACACAGTCAATCAAATGCTTTTTTCTTTTTATTTTTTATTTTGTTTCAAACTTTACTCGTCGTTTTACGGTACCTCGACCAAATGTGCAGAACGAGTAACTTCTGATCGAACAGACTTGGAAGTCAAAACTCAGGAGCGCATATTGCTTGAGCAAACAAACCAATGGCTTACACTCACGGTCCAGTGGAAGTCAAATAAGAAAAGATGTAATTGTGAGAGGATGAGAGACAAGGATGTCAAATTTATCCATATTAGTAGCATTGCAACCGTTGTTTACAATAATGGCATAAACTTGGAAATCATAATCAGTCATTAGAGACATCTAATAACAACCTTCAAATTGCCCTATGTATGGTGTCGCCTGCCAATGTCAGAATTCACAAGCGATTCTCCTCAAATTTCAGCCACCCGCATCAATTAGACCTTGCACCTTATGTTTCAGGGTCCTACAATGCTCAATGGAATGCCCCGGGCCTCCTATATGATAAACACATGTTGCGTTCGAGTCGTATCCTCGAAAATATGGAGGTTGAGGAACCTTGGCTGGGGTTATGACTACCATTAAATTATCGAGTAGATATGGGAGCAAGTTAGCATAGGTCACCGGAATTGGGGTGAATTCTACAAGCTTTTTTGCTGCAAAATTCCTTCCTAGGTTGGTGTTTTGGTTTGTGCTAAAGGTGGTGTTTGGCATTGGTTGTGTGGCCGACAGGCTTTGTGGCTGATTTATTGATGGCCTTTGTGGATGATTGGGTGGTGGGTAACGAGGAGGGCTGATATCGGCTGAGTAATGACATTGTTGAATAGGTGGGAAATTTGGCCATGTAGGAATGGCAACCAAAACATGGGTTCCTTCCTCCTTCTCATTCTCTCCATTTGCCCCAAGCTTTTTACTTGTCAAAGCGAGACAATCAAATTTTCCTATTCTCAGACCCACTTCGACCCTTTCACCAGCGAACACTAAATCGGCAAAGCTTGAAGGCATGTAACCCACCATCTTCTCATAGTAGGACACCGGTAACGTGTCTACTATCATCGTTATCAACTCCCTCTCCATTATTGGGGGCACTACTTGAGCTGCCATATCCTTCCACCTTTGGGCATACCCTTTGAAAGATTTGTGCTCCCTTTTGCACAAGTTATGTAGTTGCGTACTATCCGAAGCCACATCAAGATTGTACTGATATTTCCTAATGAAGGCAACCATTAGGTCTTTCCAAGAATGGACTCAGGAAGGTTCCAGATTAGTGTACCAGGTGACAGCTGCCCCGTAAGACTTTCCTGGAAGAAATGCATCAACAGCTTTTCATCTTTTGTGTATGCCCCCATTTTCCTGCTGTACATCTTCAGGTGGTTCTTGAGGCAAGTAGTCCCCTTGTACTTATTGAAGTCAGGCACCTTGAACTTCGGAGGGATGGCGATGTCAGGCACTAAGCACAATTCCGCCGTGTTAGCGAAAGTATAACTTCAACCTCATTCGATGGCTCTAAGCCTTTCCTCTATATTATCCAACTTTCCCTTTTCTGCCATAGCAAGAGGGATTCTTCCTGCCACAAAATGCAAGGGTTGTGGTTGTGGGAGAAACTGAGGGCCCTCCAAAGTGTTTGGCAGGGGCACACCACCGACTGCTTGCCCTTTAGTGGCATATCCGAGGCGAGGCTCGAAGTCAGTTAGATTATGGTGGGGTATTTCATGTGTCTCCCCTATGGGTTGGGAGACATGTTCATGATTAGTTTGGGGTTGTTGGCTCTCAATGGGTATGGGTGCAGAGTTATCGACATCCTTATTGGGAGTGTGTGCAACATTAGGCAGTGTATGATTGGGAGCCAAGCTATATCGTGCGAAGGAATGCTTGTTTTAAACTTGCACAAAATGAGGGCCGCCCATACTTCCCAATTCTTTGCCTCTCTGCCCTACCATATCCGAGATGGCATGATTTATTTGGTTGAGGCCAGATGTGGGAGTCAGGTCCACCTCATCAATGACATTGGTAGCGGCAACTGCAGCCGCATTGACCTCCATTATCTTCTTCATGCTCATCATGACCTCCATCATTGTGGCCATTTGCTCTTTCATGGCCTCCAAGTCGGCCTTTATCCATTCTTGCACCTCGTCTGTTTCAACCATTACTCTAGCTCTAGCACGCATTTGGTAAGGGTGTCGTAAAGCACGTTCTTTCCTTTTGATAACAATGATTACAATTCGATTTCAAGGAAAGAAATGCAATGAGCAATGCAACCAATGAAAAACATGAATGTGTGTGAATGATGCATTGCAGATTTCACATAGGGTTGAATCAAATTTAGATTTAAAACAACATGGTTCATGACATCTTGTCAAAGTGAAACTGGAAATAACACACGGACGTTAACAGTCCTCAATAATTATGTGTTGGCAATAGACAAAGAAACGATGTAACTCGATTCATCTTTTGCCCCAATTTTTGCAAGCCGGTTCCTTTCATACTTGACTTTGCCCTGATGAACCTTTTCTTAAAACATGTGTTTAGTTCAACCCCACAATCCAAGGAATGGCAATTTTGATTGCCAATACTTCGACAACATTTCATAGAGATGAATGTCTCAGGCATACTTATGCTATGCATGGTGAAATGTAATTATGAGATGGAGATTCCCAGAGAGCTATCATTTTCCTAGTTAACCATGCATTAGGTACCATATTCACATGATTTTGAATCAACAACCTTTTTTTATAGAGAAATGGGTGTTTAATCCCAATGTGGCTGGTTTGTAGCCATCATCATGGAACCCAACACATGTAACCACGAGTGTGGTGTGACTTTCTTGTTGCTCTTTTCTTTTTTGTCCCCCCCCCCCTTTTTGCAGAGGAAAATGCAAGGGTCATGCATGAGTGAGCATGACGTGCAAATGGTGAAAATAAAATGTATGCAATTGTCAGAACAAAAGAGCATGCTAAATGCAGATGTGTGGTAATGCAGTGATTTATGCAAATGCAATGCACGAATATGATGAACGAAAAATGCAGGAATGATATGTCCATTGCAATGCCATGAAGAGATGCATGATGCAATCAAGGAATATACCAGAGTAAGTTTGCTATGTGCCCCTTAATTTGAGGAACCTAATGGAAAGGATCCAAAGGTCCACTTCTAGTGATAATTCCAGAGGGTGGTTTTAAGTAACTTTACTGGCTTGTAGAGGTATCATCCTCTTAAGTGATACATTGTGGCGATAGGGACTATCAGCAACAACGCATCACTAAAAGAGGAAAACTCTAGATGAGGCTTCACTATCATCAAGCGAGTCGAAGACTCAACATGACCACAGATTGATCTCCACTCCTTATGGCTCACATAGACCCGGGTGTAGGGCCTAATATCTCAATGTGTGTGCGAGGTATAGGTGCCATGTGTGTGTAGAAAAAAAATATTTCTAACTATGAATGTAATCAATAAACAAACACACACCAAACACAACAACATAGCAAAGGTAATGTACAAACATCGACAACATAACAGATAAAAGGGGAAAGGGAACACAAATAAAGGAGAAGTCATGATAACAACATTGCACACTGACTTGATGGCCTAACTCTCTAATTGTCCCCAGCGGAGTCGCCAACTGTCGCAACCTTCCCTCCAACGGGAGGGCGACACGAGGTGCACGGGAGCGTCTTCCAAGGAAGGAAAACGCGCGGAGTTGCCACCAACATTTATTTGAGGAAAACGTTAGAAAAATCAAAAGTGGGTCTACGAAATTTAAGTATGAAAGGTTCTAGATTTTTACGCACGGGGAAGGTATTAGCATCCCACCCGTTCGTCACAAGGGATGACAACCTCTAATCGAGTGTGCAAATCATGACCTCAAAATTATGTATTTTTCCTTTTTATGCTTTTTTATGTTTTTCTTGCCTTTTTATGCTTTTCTTTCCTTTTATGTTTTTTATGTTTTTGTGGTCGACAAGGGTGTTTCCCTCACTCCTACATATCCTCGGGTGCGATGAGGAAATCAGACCTATGTAGTTCTTTAAGAACTAAACGTTGGTTAAGATGTTTTATCTTTTTTGAAAGATTGATTTTAGTTGCGAACAAAAGTCGTTTAAGGCGTTGGACCTTTAAATGATCATTTGATTTTTGAAAAGAGAGAATCGTTAAGGCGCTGGACCCTTTTGAACGATCTCTTGATTTTTGGAATGGAGGGGAGAACTGTTAAGGAGTTGGACCTTGAACGGTTTCAAATGACCTTTTTGTGGGCAAAAGTTTGATTTGTGAGTTGATTTTAGCCTTAGTTTCACTTGATTATTTCTCAACTCGTTAAAGAGGACTTTCAAAGTAAAATGTCCGGTTGACACAAATTTTATTCTTTTATTATTTTTTTATTTAACCGAGGATACGACATGAACGATCGATTGAATTTTATTTTAAAGGCGATTAAATGAGACTACAACACAAACGATCGGTTGAAATTCATTTACACATTAATTAAGTGAGGTTACAGCTTAAACGATCAGTCAGAACTCGCTTAAAACGAAGAAAAAGAATAATGAAAGTAGAAGAATGAAGATGAAAACATACAAAGCAAGAATGGACCAATAAGGGTGCATAGAATGAATTCAAAGCTTCAAAATCATAAACTAACCAGTTGAAGATTGACGAACAATGAAGAACAAATGAAGATCGGTGAAGAACGTCCATGTAATCGATCACGAAAAGGTCATGGAAGCGCCTCAGCTTGGATTTTTTCCTTTTTTCTTCTTCTCCTCACTTATTTTAAGTGAAAACTGAATATCCAAAATGTTGACCCTTCATACTTAGCCTCCCTCCCCTATTTATAGCAAAAATAGGGGAGGTGCTTGCCGTCCAGCTTGCCTAGGCGAGCTGGTTGCTTCCTGATGATGCTTTCTGATGGGCCCTGATGGGCCCAGTGCTAAAGGACACTCCCCAGTTTGATCAGTTCACCCCCATTTTTTGTATTTTGCTCATTTCCTTCCGAAACGTCATGAAACTTTTCGGATTACGCGACGAAGAGTGTTAAGCATCTCAACTTGACTGGCAAGAATTTAAATGGTTGTAAACAAACGTCCCCAGATGAAATTAGGGTATGACAATGTGTGTTGCCTCCTACCAAACCCTTCTTGCCCTGAGTCCAGAAGAGTCAACCTTGGAGCTTGATAATTGTGTCCAATCGTTTCAAAACTGGGCATTTCAATTTATACTGGGAGAAAACTTGTTGCTCCTGCAATTAGGGGTACATCATTGGCACAAAGAAAGAAGGGTTCTCAGAGAATTGAACTTGACTCTGGTTCAACATAAACTAGGGGTTGATGACCTGAGGCTTCTCAACAACCTCTCCAACCACTTGTTGTTGCTATTGTTGAGAATTAAACCCGCCAAGAGATGTTGTAAACAACAAAGGATTGTTACCAGAAATAAAAAACATTGATTCTCCAACAGACAAAGAATCGGCCTTACCATTGTGGCCATCTATATTCTCAACAATAAAAGGGAAACCATGATAATTATTATTCCCTGAAGGGCAACAACACTTACCATATTTAACCCTTGATCCACAACACCCAAACCTGCATTGAAATTAACACTTTATTGAGAGCTGCCCTTGAAGAGCTTGCTCAACCCTACATAAAGGTCTCAGCATCTCCCATAATTAGTCTCAAAATGGATTGATCTTAACCCTCATATCCCTCCATTCTCACACGACCACCACATTTTTCTAGGGAAGTTTCCAATGCAACTTGAGAAACTGATGGAGTGTAACAAGTGGTTGAGCCACCACCTCTTCCCCATTTGCTTATGGTATTGTTGCTTCCAAGGGAAAATGACATAGTGGAAGAGTTTGGGCTTCTTCTGGAGTCAAGAACTGAGGTGGGCTCAGTGTTGATGTGCACATAGCAATAGTCCTCTTTGTATATGGTCCACTTTGGTTGTGGTTGATGCAAAAGCACTGAAAATGAATATGAGGCTGAAGAGAAATCCAACACTCCCTTCCCTTAAAACTCCTCAAAAGGAAAAGGCATGGCCTTCATCTAATAAAGGTATCTAGTGCCCACAAAACCACTCCAGTTTCTTCAAAAGTTAGCACCTTTGCTCAAAACTGGTTTGAACAAAAGAGGTTGGCTCACATAAACCATAAACAAATAATGCTTGGGAAAAAAGGAAGTAAAAACTGAGATGCTAAAGTTTAGAAAGGTGGAATTTTGGACTGCGATAAGAAGGCTCAAATTTTGGTGGGATATTGAAAATTGTTGAACTCACAAAGAGGGTTTCAAAGATGAAAACTTGAGCACCTATAAAGCTTTTCTTTTTATTTCTAGATTTGTGGCTTATTATTATTCTCCAAACAGTAGTAGTGAAGGAAGAGAGAGAGCCATAAGTTTGATTCTTCTTTGTTGCTAGTCTTGGAAAAAAGCACACACCAACTTGAGCAAACAACACCCTTATAGCTTGTCCTATTTTCTAGATCATATTAAGCTCCAAATAGTTGTTAAAGGAAGCCATGAATGTGATTCTTTGTTGCTTATGTTTTCTGTGGGAAAACACTCTTTGTTACTTGTGTTGTGTTTTCTGGGATGGAATGCTCTCTCTTTATCACTTTTTCTACTTTCATTTTTAACTTTTTTTTAGTTTATGTTGTTTACACATTAATTTTCCCTGCAGTTGGTAATGTTGCTTTCACCTCACAGCATTTTCCCTAGTCTCAGATGTAGTGCGTGAGCATCAGATTTTTCTCCTTTAT
Source organism: Glycine max (assembly GCF_000004515.6). Classification (NCBI taxonomy): domain Eukaryota; kingdom Viridiplantae; phylum Streptophyta; class Magnoliopsida; order Fabales; family Fabaceae; genus Glycine; species Glycine max. The sequence goes on from NC_016088.4 coordinate 47,073,091, forward strand.
TTTTCTTTTTTTTAAGCACTTACAAATAAAATTTGTTTCTTAAAATAAATAAATAAAATTATTTTTTATAGGTAGAAACAATTTAGATAAAGGGTCAGTTTGTATATGCTTAAAATAAATAATAAAAATAAGTGTTTTTTTAAACAAAAATAAGCAGATAAGATTTGTTTTTCAAAATAAGTATAAGACTAATTTTTTAAGCAAAAAGGGTTTAGAAAAACATACTAAAAAAAATATAAAGATGCTTATTTTATTAAAATACTTGTTTTTCATAACAAACAAGTTTAAGCAAACCTGCACAAACACATTAAAAAAATGAAAAGCTGCTTATTTTATTAAATAAAGTATTTCTTTCAACAAATAAGTTTAAACAAACTATTTTGGTATATATTCTAAAGTTTATGTGAGTTAGGTGTCTGAGGCTCACCAGAATCGGAGCATGTTTCAAGGCTTAACGAATGTTTATAAAAATACTAACAAATTAGTCACCAACAATATCTTTATATCGAGAGACACATATTATAATTCAAACTCATGTTTTTATAGAATATAAGTTTAATACTTATCAATTGAACAAACATTTATCATTTAGTGTCCACTTCATTGCACAGTGTCAATTTTAACTAACCTAGTATCATATGATATTTTGATTTGGTCAATTGCTTGAGCTTGGAATCAAGACAACCAACTTCCTTCATAATAGTATTTGATTTGATAAATAGGTTAAAATAAAATTAAATATAACATATTTGATATATTTCATGTGTGTTTTACAAGTATAATAAGATATAAAGTTGCATAAAACGCATGCATTTTAATATTAATGTTATATATGTTTCAATTGTAAATATCCCAACACTATTAGAAAATAGACTTTTAACATATGTTATTAAGAACTTTCAACATAGGTTATTAACCGATGTTGGAACTATCGACGTTAAAAGTATTAATGTTAACATCAGTTTAAGAAAACTGATGTTAAACTAAACTACACAACATCGATTTTTTTATAAAATTGATGTCCTATAGTAAGAAATAACAAAAAGATATAAAATATGTATAAAACAACATTAGTTTTTCTGAAAACAGATGTTGTTTGTTGGAATTTTTTTAATATCCTATCTTTTTTTTAATTACCCCAAATTAACCTACAAATTGAAAAGCATAACCAATTCAGACAGTTTAAATTTTGTTCATAATAATTGAATATTTACTATCAATTAAAAGGAATATTTAAAGTAATGAAAGTCAATACATAAAATCAATTGTAACATAATCTAAATTAACATAACTCTACAATTATAAAATGACTTAAACACCTAGTGTTTCATTTTTAACTTTTAGATAAAATCTTGCCCACTAAATGCAAATTGCCTTCTAGTCTCTGGTTCCAATGGTCTTGGATCAGTAAAATACTGCATGATATAATAAAAATAAGTATAAATAATAACAGTTATAACAAATTGAATTAATTTTCAAGTAAATAATTATCGTTTCCCAATTATCCTTGAAACCTCCTAGGACTGTCGTTGACATCCAATGCATTATGTAGTACCCACACTCAGTGCTTCCTTTTTGCTTATTACACTAAATTGAATAGGATATTTATATGTTCAAAGTTAACTGAAAATTAGTGTATAGAGTAATAAAATTTAATTTTTAAGGCAACAAACATTGTTTAAATCACTTACTTTAACTACAATCCATCTAGCAGCAGCCTTGGATTCACTTTCTTGACTATCGTTGAATCCCTTTAAAGCACTGATTAAGAGAAACATGCATGTGTATTCTATAATTAAAATATTAATGTCAAATACTAATCATAAAGTAAATGCATAACAAAATACAACTAACATGTTAATAATTCCTTACAAATAGTTGTCAGGCCTATTGTGCAAGGAACAAAACCAGATGACAACATTGTCCTTAGGACATATAATGACCATTTGCCAATGTGCACTGCATTGGAGAATATTAATTTATTATAGTGCATACATTATTTAAATTGATTTCTTTAGTTTAACTTACCCATTCAAGTAGGCTCCTATGTAGATATCTCTTTGTGAATTTTGCATCCATTTCTTAATATAATCTTCTGATTCAAATTTTGATTGTCCAGATCTCTATATGGACTGTGGCTCAAGGAATCCATACACAGAGGCATTCCCCACTCGCAGACTTGTCTCAATCATATGCCTATTGTTGTTAAAATAAAGTAAATTATGTATGAATTTAAAACAATCAGTTAGCTAATATACAATAATGTAAAGTGACTTACAAAATCCACAATTGTATAACAAAGATGTTGAGACATTGACCACTATGTGCTATTTTAGAAAGATCTCCATGCTTTATATACAAGGGGAAGTTATCATTATACACCCCAAACACGGTAGCATCCCACGCCACCTGCAAAGGCATGAACAAAGGTTGCGAGATGATTGTTAACTGATTGGTAAGTGCACCAATTCGTCCAAGTAGTAATTTAAAACGGTAAGACTGAGTGTCGAGTCCACAGGGACTTTGACTGTACTCATAGTTTGTATATGTCCAATTTTAAACAATCAATGAACTAAATTTGATATTAGTCAAATAATGATATGGAATATAAAATTTGACATAAATGAAGATAATTAAGGAGAGCACATTAAAGAGATAGAATACAAACACTCAGGGGATTAGTTGTTGGTTGAAGTAGAATTACGGAGCCTATTGGGATTCAACCTACCAAAACTACTCTTAATGCAACATTAAGGGTTTTTTACTATTTAATGTTATTTCGATTATTACCTTCATCCACTAACATATCCTAACCATGATCCCTCATGTGAAAGAGCCTAAATTACCTAATTTCACTCCTAATCCCTTAAGAGCTATATCAAATAATTTTCTTTAAGAATAAAGATGCATAAATAAGGCTAAATAATACCATTTTATCCCTAGACATGGATTACTTAGATGCTCTTTTCAAGTTCTTAGGACATAAACATTTTCCAATGCATAAACCCTATAACACTACATGAGCATGGGTGATCAAGACATAAACATGATATTAAGCACAAAAAAGAGACAATAATATCAAAATAACATTAAATAAATAGTTAGAATCATTACATCAAGAGTGTTTGGTTGTTGAGCTCCCAACAATGGGTGGTTTAGCCTCTCATCGTCATGAGAGACTTACTAATACAAAAAGAAAACAAGAGGTGTGGAAGAAAATGGAGGAGAGGGTCCCCAAGTGAATGGGTTCTCTCTTCTCTAGTGCCCTAGCTTCTTATTTTGGTCCCCCAAAAGAACTCCCTTGATTTCCCCTTTTTTTTCCCTTTAAAACGCAGCACAGTCATGTTTTTCGACATTGACTGTGCAATAAACCTACATGTGCTTGCTAAGCACACATGCAAAGTCCAGCTGGCATAAGTTATCACGTGCTAAGCTGCTAGATGCACGCTAAGCCGCTAGATGCGGGCTAAGCCTGACCTCCAAGTTGGCTCTTCACGCTAAGTAGATGCTGACGGGCAGAGCACGCTACTCCAGTTCTTCAACCCTATTCCAAGCTTCCTATTGTGTAATTCTACAAAAACAATACACCCCAAAAAACTTTAAATTAACTAACTTTAACATTTACTAGACAAAAACTCAAAAGAAGCTAAATTCCTAATGTTTTAACACAAAATAAGTAGTAAAATAGAGGAAAATTAAATAATTGTTATGTGATTTAAATATTCAAATTATGTAAGCATAACAATTATCAAACTCCCCCAAATTTAAAGTTTTGCTTGTCCTCAAGCAAAAGTGAACTAATACTGCACTAAGTTAAATCAATGCCAATGTTCAGGATGTAACCAATCACAAATACTGAGATAATTGCATACTTTTAGAACAATTTCAACTTCCAACCCTCAAGTTCTCACTTGCCATGGTTTTCTTGATGGAATCATGCAAAAAATACTCAGAGATTAAAATAGGTTAGCAAGTCTGACAGGTATCAAAGAAAGATCAACTATGCTTCAATTCTCACAAGGCTAGTGTTTCTCTCAAGCACACAAGTGTTTCAGTTATCTGTATTTCATTTAAATTGACAGAAGTTATAATCCTTAACTTTGCACATCATCTTATTCAATGCAATCACACACACACACAATATGGATCACTAAGGACTTTATTAAGCTTGTAATGTGGTCGGGTTAATAAGGAAATCATGGTTTTTCTCATATTCAAACACTTAGGTTCTAAGAGAGCATTCACCCATTCCATGTCTACTTAAAGAACCACTTTTTCTTTTACCTCCAAACCTTTATTGACATACCACACTTAATAGCACACAGAGGGTTTTTTTTGGCATATATTTGCTTTCAGCTCATATTCCCATTTTTTTATATGATAATAAGTACTACAAAAGAATGTAGTTCTTGTTCTTTGTGTGTCTGTTACTCATATCCCTGGAACATAATTTATCCAAAACACTCCCCCAAATTTGGAAATTTTTTTTCTTAATCCATAACAATGCTCTCCTATAGCCTAAGATAGGGTGCACAAAGATAGCATTTGCATTTAGCTTAGGGTTCAATGACACATTCATTCACATTTAGGCTCAAAAGGGTGCAAGGGATTCAATCATTCATTAACATAGGGTAGTTGTTTGGCAAAGTGGCTGAAATTAAAATAGACAACAAGGCCTTGATCATATCTGCATCATGTATGAACTCAAGCAGTTCAAGAATCATGCAAAATCGAGAAAATGAAATCAGTCATTCTCTGGCGATTAAGGTGCACACAACTCACACGGTAATGTGAAGCATTTAGTTTTTCACCCACAATTTCCTGTCATGCAAGCTAACCAACTCACTCACACGCATTTAATTCACAAAACCATCACTCAACAGTAACGAATGCTCACTCAAAAATCAGAAATTTCACAACATTAATCACCAGTACGCAATGTCTTACTCATGCAATCAATTCAATCAAACATGCATCAAAATGTGTTAACTATCAGAGTTAACCAAAATGTATCATCATGTCTTTCATGCAAAATTAAACATAACAGGGAATTCAAATTTGAAAAGTAACAAAAATTGAAGATAGGAAGGAGTGGTGCACTAAGTGCATAGGAGGACGCTTGGTGCTTAACAAAACAAAATAAACATAATGCACGGTGGGCTTAGCATGTAAGTGCATGTTGACCCTATTGTGCAGGAGATATACCAAAATAAAGTACAAAAAATTTTAAATTTTTTTTAATATTTTTTTGGCAAAGCCTAAACTTGTGCGCTAAACCCAAACAATTAAATTGCAACTCCAGAGATATTATTAGGCTTAGCGCGTCACATGGGGCTTAACGAGTTTTGTAGAAGGAAATTTCCTAAAAAATTCGCTTAGCAAACACCATCGGCTTAGCGGGAATGCATGGCTCGCTTAACCTGTGCCTACGCGCTTAGCCCAATTCGAGATATTACAAAATAGAGACGTTTTTGGGCTTAGCATGACATGCTGGCTTAGCCAATTGTCGCGCACACATGTCTGCTGAGTGCATAGCATAATCAAACAACAAACAACAAAAGAAACATTTGTACTCAAAGTAACTAACACAAATATTCACAAAGTCATGGGCATAACCAAAATCAACCTAACATCAACACACAAACCAACTAACACAATTATTAAACAAGTCACATAAAAAGAGGAAAAAAGGGTAGAAATCCTGGGTTGCCTCCCAGAAGCACTTCTTTAACGTCACTAGCTTGACGGCGAGATGTTTTCAAGGTGGCATGAAGGCCACATAGAACACATCTTCCTTGCATTTTCGCTTCTTAGCTAGAGACTCCATGAAAATCATGTATCCCTGAAATTCCTTCCATATCATTGCAAGGGAAGTGTTGGTGATCAAGGAGAAAATGTCACTTAAAGATTTATCACATTCTCCATGCCTTTCTTCCTTGCCAATCAATTGGTGAGGAGGGATATTGACTTGGAGAAAGCTTTCTTGTTCAATTTCTACGTGTGAGCACTTCTCCCACTCTTGCTATTTTCTCTCCTCACCTTTTTCTTTTTTTTTCTTCATCTTTTTCTCTTGAATCATGCTCTTCTACAAGACTCTTCTCATGTGCTTTAACCTCTACAAAGTTTTCTTCCTTGTGACCCAAAAAGGAATTTCAGCCACTTCTTTTACTAGCTTACCAACCTGAATCTTCAGATTTTGAATTGTGTTTTGATTGGCTTTGAAGCTAGCTTGGGATGTTTCCATGAATTGCATCAACACATTCTCAAGATTAGAGAGTCTTTTTTCTTCATATTGATTATAAGGGTGTAATTCTTGCTCCCACCGAGAATTTTCCATGGAGTAAAGATGACAACTATCATTGTAATGTTCTCCTCCATAAAAATCACAATTGATAGGTTATGGGTGATTGACCCCTAATTTCATGATTTCAGCATGCTCAGACTACACCTTTAATTGGTTACTAAGAGGCCTTCATTGTTTGAGCATACTACTCAAAATATCTTCCATGGACCAAGTTCTTCAAAAGTTTCACCCTGTAAGCATAGACTCACAAGAAAAAGATATTTTTTTCTTTTTCTTTTTCTTTTTAGACAAAAAATCAAAGAATAAAGAATTGATGCTTAAAATAAGGATATACAAAATACCGAGTACAAGGGACAAAGTCCCCGACAATGGCGCCAAAAACTTGTTAACTGATTGGCAATTGCACCAATTCGTGCAAGTAGTAATTTAAAACGGTAAGACCGAGTGTTGAGTCCATAGGGACTTTGACTGTACTCAGAGTTTGTATATGTCCAATTTTAAGCAATCAATGAACTAAATTTGATAATAATCAAATAATGATACATAATATAATATTTGACATAAGTGAAGAGAATTATTCATAGCACATTAAAGAGATAGAATACAAACACTCAGGGGGTGAGTTGTCAATTGAAGTAGAATTAAGGAGCGTGTTGAGACTCAATCTACCAAAACTACTCTTGATGCAATATTAAGAATTTTTCACTATTTAATGTTATTTCGATTATTACCTTCATCCACTAACATACCCTAACCATGATCCCTCATGTGAAAGAGCCTAAATTACCTAATTTCACCTTAAGAGCTATATCAAATAATTTGCTTTAAGAATAAAGATGCATAAATAAGGCTAAATAATACCAATATATCCCTAGACATGGATTACCTAGATGCTCTTTTCAAGTTCTTAAGAGATAAATATTTTCCAATGTATAAACCCTATAATACTACATGAGCATGGGTGATCAAGACATAAACATGATATTAAGCACAAAAAAGAGACAATAATATCAAAAATAACATTAAATAGATAGTTAGAATCATTACATCAAGAGTGTTTGGTTGTTGAGCTCCCAATAATGGGTGGTTTAGCCTCTCATTGTCATGAGAGGCTTACTAATACAAAAAGAAGACAAGAGGTGTGGAAGAAAATGGAAAAAAGGGTCCTCAAGTGAATGGGTTCTCTCTTCTCTCGTACCTTAGCTTCTTATTTTGGTCCCCCAAAAGAACTCCCTTGATTTCCCCCTTTTCTCCCTTTAAAATGCAGCATAGTCATGTTTTTCAACATTGACTGTACGCTAAGCCTACATGTGCTCGCTAAGCACACATGCAAAGTCCAGCTGGCATAAGTGACCTCGCGCTAAGTTGCCAGATGCAGGCTAAGCTTCCAGATGCGCGCTAAGTCGCTAGATGCGGGCTAAACCTGGCCTCCAAGTTGGCTCCTTGAGGTGAGCGGATGTTGACGTGCTGAGCACGCTGAGCAGATGTTGCTTCTGCAACCCTCTTCCAATATTCCTATTGTGTAATTCTACAAAAACAATACACCCCAAAAGACTGTAAATTAACTAACTTTAACATTTACTTGACAAAAACTCAAAAGAAGCTGAATTCCTAATGTTTTAACACAAAAAAAAAGCAATAAAAGAGAGGAAAATTAGATAATTTTTATGTGATTTAAATATTCAAATTATGTAAGCATAACAATTATCAATGATCCTGTTTATCCTACACAATTAATGAACATAAGTGAATGGCCATCAACACCTTATTTGTAACAAATCCTTTTTTAATAATTCTTAAAAATAGCAAAATGAAATACTTGTTCTAAAAAATGCTTTACGAGATGTGTCGGCCAAGCAAGGAAGGTGTTAAATGCTTGCCCCACTAACTGAACCTCTTAAATAGGTATAGGAACGCGAGCGTCGACATCTCAAACTTCCTCAACACCGACCTTGACTTGATCATTTCCCAAAGGGATGTTGTGGACGATGTTCGACCCCTCATAAACTCTTATAAGGGCAACTAGGCAGGGAGGATTTTCATCGACATACAACCTATATTTCTTTAAGTCACTTGTGTCTGAGTTTTGCCCCGAGGGATCGACATAACTTTTCTTTGTGCTGACACAAGCAATAGAAGGACCAACCTCAGGCTTAGGAGGCAGTTCGAGTCCCTGTGATTGTATTTGCGACTGCATATGGTTGTAGGACAACATTAGTTGTAGAGTCACTTTTTTAGTGATCGACTCCTCCAGCTGGTCCCTGATTTTTTGTCAGTTGCTCTAGGTCTTCGGGAGCCATGGACATAGACGTGCAGGAGCTGCTTGAAGATGGTTCAAAGTATTGTTTGATTGTGACACTGACTCCAACAACACAGACACGACCAGGGTGTTCTGGTCACCCAAGGGCAGTAGTCAATACATCCTGACGTCCATGGGCGACAAAGTTTCCCTGTGAGCCCTGCTCTTCCAGGGAATCCTGTAGTCAACAGATGAAACAAATTTGGTTTACTCATCCAATAATTATTATAAAAAATGACCACTGACAAATGAGAGTCACTTACAATCCTATCTGTAATTTTCTTTGCTGCCTCAAACATCATTTAACTAGATTTTTTTGTGTGGGCCATCCTCCATTTCATGTGTTGTCTAATGGGAGATGGAGGATCAACGATTATGTCAGTACTCTTGGATTGGGCTGCTTTCTCCAATTGTTTCTTTTTCTTGTCCTACATCAACTTTTCTTCTAAATAATCATAACCCCAACGAGACAACACGTAAGGAACAATGTTTTGTTTCTGAAAAGCTTGTGCCTTCTTTTGAACATCTTGTAACAATTACAAATTAGCATAACTTAATATGCTTGACAATAATGCGTAAATATAAAGTATAAAACAATGAAAATCAATTAACCTCACATGAAGGATCTCTGTGGCTTTGACAAAACTGGTTCCACTTCTCCTTGCTTATGCCATACTTTTCACATACTTTATCATCTCGCCCTCCTTGTCGTCTGCTAGAGCCCATTTGGAGGTTAAATTTGACTTAAACTGCCTCCCCTGCTCTCCTATGGTCTAAAGTATTTTTTCCTTCGTTGTCAAATTGGATGCTTTAGGAACATCAAATTCAGCCTGTGATACAAATAATACATTTTATAGTTAGTAAATTACAATTTAAGATTTTTAGTACAACCAATTACAAAAACATTCAACATATAATTGAAATACTTGAATATCCTCATAGATCAAATCCTTTTGAGTTGCAGGGACTTGTTTCAAATTATCATATGTAACATCCACCTTATCGTGAGCGACAATCCCCAAATACGTTCTTAATTTCTTTCTATAAGGACCATCGGCTTTCCCAGTGGCAGGATCCCTATGAACCACTAATCTCTCTGCCCCAACTTGTCTAGTAGCCAATGATCTGAGCCATGTTGCTTTTATTATCTTCTTCAACATAGACGATGAAGGTGTTGCCGACTCAGGAAGAGGAGGAGGGAAGCTGGGTGGTGTAACCATGTGCCTGTTAAAAAACAACATTAATTAAACAATGTTTGCAAATTATTTTAGGTTATGTAACTAAACTTATGAAAGCAAGTAAATATAAAATATATTATATTATAGAATGGTAATTAATTCTCCTTCATCATGATCATTATGATTTGCATGAATGTCATCAACTTCTTCTTCTCCATTGACATTAGGCAGCATTTTGTGTGGAGAAAGGACTGAGACAAGTATCAACAATTGAATCATCATCTTCAACATTAACACCAATTGTTTTTCTATATAGAACCATTGACTACCTTACATCACAAGGATCTTGAACATAAAACACCTATTTAACTTGTTTTTCCATCATGAAAGACTCATTCTGATAAACAAGCTTCTTCAGATCTACCAACGTAAATCCACAATCATCGGTTCGCACACCGATATTGCTATCAATCCACTTACACTTGAAAATACAGACCATGAATTTTACATAATTAAACTCCCAAATTTCTTCAATGACTCCAAAGTAAGGCATGGAAGCTACACGAGGATTGTCATCATGTACAGTAGCAAAGTGTTGAGATTCAATCCTTAGATTAACAACACTATTTTGCATTGTACTCTTGTCATCTTGTAATTTCGTGTAGAATGAAAACTTGTTGATATTGTATCCTTGTCAAGTTATAAAATTTCTTTTAGGATTATCTGCTAACTTCCTTAGCGTTTCAAAAGCATTATCATCACTAAAGATTGTATCTTTAAACCAATTTAGGAAAGTCTTGTTATGCTCTTTCAACACCCTATTCTTGGTCATTTTTAGGTTACTTTCCTTGACCCGTGACGAACTATGTATGACAAAACTTCATTATTGTTATTCAATATATACAAATGAGCTTGTTGCAATTCTTCTAGACTTGAAGTGATAACATGCAGTCCTCTTGAATCTTTATCTCTCACTATTTCATCATCTCGAGACTCAGGAAGTCCAACAAGTTTTGCCTTTTCAATGTACTCTGAACAAAACTCAATAGATTCTTATGCAATGTACCTTTCAACAATAGATGCTTCAAGATGATGTAGATTATTTGTATACCCTTTTAAGATCTTCATGTATCGCTCAATCAGGTACATCCACCACAAATAAATGGGACCACAACATTTAATTTCCCTCACCAGATGAACAATTAAGTGAACCATGATGTCAAAAAATGAAGGCAAAAAATGCATCTCCAACTAACACAAGAAAATAGCAGCCTTGTTTTCTAGCTCATCTAACTTGTGAGGATCAATGACTTTGCTATATATGGAATTGAAGAACAAGCGCATGTGAGTTATGGCATGCCTGATTTTGTTAGGCAAAATGTCTCGTATCGCCACGGCTAATATTTGTTGCATCAAGACGTGGCAATCATGAGACTTTAAGCCAACTAACTTTAGATCTTTGAACTATGTAAGGCTCTTAATATTTAAATAGTATCCTTATGAAACTTTGACATGACGCAGACACTGACAAAATCTCATCTTTCCCTTTTTAGACAAAGTATGACAAGTTGGAGGCAAGTATATTTTCTTACCATCAGACCTAGGATGTAACTGGTCTCGTATACCCATCTCAACTAGATCTCGATGAGTATTCAAATCATCATTTTTCTTGTCTTGAATGTTAAGAAGTGTGTTGATGACACTATTGCACACATTTTTCTCCGCATGTATAACATCAATACAATGCCTAACATCTAGATCATACCAATATGGAAGATCAAACAATATTGACCTCTTCTTCCGTATGCAACTTTTACTTTTTTCCTTCTTATGGGTCTTTCCAAATACAATATTCATTTCCTTGACCCACTCAAGAACCTACTAATCAGTTAATGGTATCGACGCATTTTCATGCTCTTGACTTCCATTAAAAGATTTTTCAATTGCCAATAAGGGTTACAAGCTTTCATAAAACGTTGATGCCAAGTGTATATTGCTTTTCTTCCATGTTTTATTTGTGTGTAGCTTGTGTTTTCTTCATAGATAGGGTGTGCATGATGGCCCTTAACACTGTATCCACTCATTTCCTCTGGGCAATTTCTCATTCCTACATCAACAGTTTGAGACCCCTTTGGCATGTCTGCCAATTCACCTTATCATATCCATGTCGTATAACTCTTCTTAATCCCATCACACAACCGATGTTCATGTATGTCGTCTAGTACTTGTCGTCTCCCATTCAAATAGTTTATACAAGGACAAAAATATTTTCCATCCTCATCCAGTCGACTTCTTTCGAAAGCAAATTGTAAGAATTGTTCAATGCCTTCCTCATACGCAAGGCTGATGCGACTTGCATTTATTCAGCTTCGATCCATCTAATCAATAACTATGTGATACTCACAAAGCTAGTGATTCCATGCATGACAACCTCACTTTTTCATTGAAGGTGTGGCTCAATCTCATTCAGGAAGACATTTATTTATAGTAGATTCATACGTAAAGGTTAACTTTATTTTCTTATATTTGATGAAATTTCGGCAACATTTCACATTGATCTCCAAGTGCTCAACATGAAAGTGATGACATGAATTCCACCTAATCCAAATATACACCCATAGAACAAAGTGAAATGCACTAACCAAAATTTCACCAAATTTAAGAAAAGAAAGTTAACCTTTGGGTATGAATCTACTATAAATAAATGACTCTTCCCAAACTGTCCAAACCGACAATTCAAGATTCAAAACAATGATTAATGCAAATTGTCCGCAACAATAATTGTATTGAATCTCAAACGGGAATGTAAGGTTCACTCATGATGAACATAACTTGTATATAAAACAATAGTCATTAATCACAGTCAACAAGTTATAAAAGCCTTGCTAACAAAAAAAGCATCAAAAGTTTATGAAAAACATTCGTACTTGTGATGATGGTCACTATATTGTCCAATAAGTAATGTTGGGATCACGATGCAAACAAGAAAATGAAAAGTGCCTACAGATTAAAGATTTAAATGCTAAGCAATGTCTGTAGAAGCAAGCTTCATGATGATGAATCAAGTTGATTCAAGAAGTTTTGATAATGACAAAGATATTGACAAAAAGCCCAAAGAATGATTTCAAGATTAAATCAAGAACAAATTCAAGAATCAAGAGAAGTTTGATTTCAAGATTCAAGAAAAGATGAATTCAAGTTCCAAGAGAAGAAATCAAGAAGACTTCACAAGGGAAGTATTGAAAAGATTTTTCAAAAAACAAACATAGCACATTTTTGTTTTCCAAAAGAGTTTTCTCAAATTTTCTAAGTTACCAGAGTTTTTACTCTCTGGTAATCGATTACCAGTTTCCTGTAATCGATTACCAGTGGCAAAGTTTGATTTCAAAAGCTTTTAACTGAATTTACAATGTTCCAATTGATTTCAAAATGGTGTAATCGATTACAAGATATTGATAATCGATTACCAGTGTATCTGAACGTTGGAATTCAAATTCAATTGAGAAGAGTCACATCCTTTCATGAAATGTTTTGTGTAATCAATTACAAGGATTTGGTAATCGATTACCAGTGAGAATTTTTGAACAAAAATCAAAAGATATAACTCTTCCAATGGTTTCCAGGTTTTTCTAAAGGTTATAACTCTTCCAATGGTTTTCTTGACCAGACTTGAAGAGTCTATAAACGCAATACCTTGATTTGCATTTGAAGACAACTTACAATACTTACAACCTTTACAAACAAATTTTCCACATATTCTTTTACAACCTTTTGAATCTCTTTGAACATCTTCTTCTTCCTTTGCAAAAGTCTTTCTTAAGTTTTCTGGTTTTCCAAACCTTGAAAACAAAAGTGTGCTATATCTTTTATTCTCTTCTTCCTTTGCCAAAAAGAATTTGCCAAGGACTAACCGCCTGAATTCTTTTTGTGTCTCTCTTCTCCCTTTTCCAAAAGAACGAAGGACTAACCGCCTGAATTCTTTTGTGTTTCCTTTCTCCCTTGTCAAAGAATTCAAAATGACACAGTCTGAGAATTCTTTTGATTCTTCCCTTTCCCTTATACAAAAGATTTCAAAGGACTAACCGCCTGAGATATCTTTTGTATCCCCTTCACAAAGTTTCGAAGGACTAACCGCCTGAGAACTTTGTCTTAACACATTGGAGGGTACATCCTTTGTGGTACAAGTAGAGGGTACATCTACTTGGGTTGTTGTGACTGAGAACAAGAGAGGGTACATCTCTTGTGGATCAGTTCTAGTGGAGGGTACATCCACTAGGTTGTTCAAAGAGAACAAGGGAGGGTACATCTCTTGTGGATCTTTGCTTGTAAAGGACTTTACAAGGTTGAAAAGAAATCTCAAGGATCGCAGGTCGCTTGGGGACTGGATGTAGGCACGGGTTGTTGCCGAACCAGTATAAAATTCTTGTGTTTGTCTTCTTCTTCCCTACACTCTTTAATTTCCACTGTGCACTTTAATTATCGTTTTTACTTTTGGTTAAGTTTCCATTTATGTTATTTACTTTCTTAACATTATAGTAAAAGCCTGAGAAGGATAGATTTTTAATTAGTAAAGGTTCGTTAATAATTAATTCAACCCCCCATTTCTTAATTATTTCGAGGCCACTTGATCCAACAATGTCTACTGTGTTTTTTTTAATACCAACAAATTAAATATTTGAATTTAATACCAAGAAATTAAAGATTTGAGAAGCAACTAACTTTCCCTTGTCCATACCTGAGAATGAATGAAATATATCTATCATGAATAATGCATTTCATATAATATATTAATTAAGATTGTTAGGTAACACTTAAATGTTTGATAATTAAGAAATTGGAAGGACAAAGAGAGATGGAAATTATTTGATTGTTTGGTAGGAAAAATCTAGAGTGAAAATAGTTTTATTTCTTAAATATTTTTTAAGTTAAATTTTTACCTAAGAGTCTAATACACTCTATATGTATATAACTATCGTTTATTTTTACTAGGAAACTCGAAGGTGGTTTCTCCACGTTTGATGGTTTTGGGGACATGATTCCAATAAAGAGTATTTATGGATTAAAACCAAAAAACATCTATCAAGATTTTACATTTTCATATCGTAATTTACTATAATTTTATAATAATTCTTAACATAAAGAAATTAAAAATGAAGTATTTATTCTTTGTTACAAAGGCACAAAATTAAACGATGTCCAACTTGATTAAGAAAAAGAAATATAATATATTTATATAAGAAATTTATGCAACCTATACAACACTTTATTCTCTTTCTCTTTTTTTTCTCTCTCTCTATATATAACTTATGTCTCTTATTTGTTAAAAAAAAGTTGTATAGTTTTGATGTATAAATACAGTTTCTCTTAAGAAAACAACAACTTGTTAAATAGATGCTCAAATTTAACAAACCAATTAAAAAGGAGAAAAGAACAATTTATTCTATAACTACTATTTCATTTAATTGTAACATACATACATAGATATATGTATATCGACCACTCGATCATAATCCATTGAAAACAACAGATGTGGCTGTTGGACCTTGGCTTACATATATAGTAGAACCCATCATGCATGCATTCGTAGCGAACAATATTGCAACTTTTAACCATGCAAAGCTTTCCATCTTCAGGGAAATATAGATGGCTTTTGCCTAACTATTTGATCCTTCCATTAACATTTTTTTAAAAAAAAATTGAATATGCTAGAAGCTTAGATAGAAGTAGTGGAACAACAAGCTCCGCCATAGTTAAAGTTCCCCCATTATGTTTATTATGTGCAAGCACTTAAGCAATACTTGCAAGTGATGTTTTTAGCTAAGTACCCTATAATTAGTATGTTCCCAAAACCAGTATATAAAGCAGCCACTATTTCCACAAATCAATTGGGCAACTGGACTTTGATGTTGATGCATTTTGTTCAGGCACCATTAACCTTAACATTAATTAATCACTTCATTGATTTATTAATTGATTTAATTTTAAAAACATCAGTGAAGTTACTCTAAAAACCAAACAGATATGCATAACAACTTCAAACTCTACAAAATCTCAACCACGATATACATGCACATATTTATTCATCTTTGCAAAACATAGAAGGGTGAAGCACATAACATCAAAGTGCAGCTGTCCTAAATCTGATAGAGGCTTCAATTCGTTTATATTGCATCCTGTGAGACTGAGACGAAGGATGAGGAGAAAGGAAACGATTTGGGTCCTGTGAGACTGAGAAAGGACGAAGGATTTCAAATGACAGTAAGGGAAGGAGAAGAAAGTAGAGAAAGACAAAGAAAAGAGAAGAAAGCTAACCTTTTATGACTGATAGTGAGGTTGCAACGTTGCGAGAGGTTGCAATGCCGACAGTAAGGGAGTTTCAGCACCACAAGAGGTTGCAAATGAGAGTGCGAAAGCATTCGAGTGAGAGTGAGAGCAATAGGTTTCAAAGTGAAGGAGCTCGAGAGTTTTTGGCATCAGACAATCATTATAAAAGATCCTTGTTTTTTTAAAAAAAATTGATATTAACGAAGTAACTCAACATCGATTTTTGAAAAAATCAATGTTGTGTTTTCTCTACATTTTTCTAATAACATCGATTTTTTGAAAAATCAATGTTAATAAACTCGTGTTATTTAAGAGTATGCTAGTATGTTAACATAACGACTTTAAAGTCATTATCTGTAGTAGAGAAACATGGGATTTGCGATGATGATCATAGAGTTCCTTTCCTTGTTTTTTCACTCGTGATATTGGAATTCAATCTTTTTCTGGTTGTGAGTACGCGTACTTGTGATGCTTAAAAATGAAGGCGTTTATAGTAGTCAAGTATGTATGGGTAGCAAGAATTGCATTATTGTACTTTCTAGGTGAAATCCCTTTATACTGCATGGTACCGTATTAAAATGAAGTAATAATATACCTAACAAACAAGTAACAAAAGATGAAGAGTATTGTTTTATGGGAATAGAATTGTTATTCGAATTCAGAAAAGATGAAGAGTATTGTTTTATGGGAATAGAGTAGTTATTCGAATTCCTTTGAGATTTAAGATAAATTTATTATCTAAATTTTGCAATAAAATTGAGAAAATACCACGGCCCAGAATAACTGCTGTTTAATAAGCCAACGTACTATTGTAGGCAATATATCATATATGTTGTAATGCTATTGCTATCATTCGATAACAAGACATCATTATGGGCTGCTATGGTATTATGTTTCTTGTGCTGACACCTCAGGACAATGTTAGGTTTCCACCCAAGGTCGTCCGTGGGTGTCTTTTTATGGCATATATTTGACTTTTAAAAGATATTTAAAACTTATTTTCCATTCAATTTTCAATTTTTTTCTCGTCTCTTTCACTTTCTCTCTTTATCATTTAAAAATAAAGAGGAAGGAATGATATGATTGTGGATAAAGGAAAAACACCACAATCATTTCTTATTTACATTTTTTCTTTTCTTTTTCTTTTGGTGTTTTTTATTTCCTTATTTATTTTATGTTTTTTCTTTTAGTATTTTTTATTTCTTCTTTTTTACAGTTATATATATTTATATACTTATATACTATATTATTATTATTATTACAATACTAATTTACATATTTTATTTTAAAAATGTATATTCTTAAAATCATTCATATAACAATATGCTCATTATTACAAAAAAAAATGTTATTATTTATATTAAATGAATGATAAATTTATACGATTACTTGTACAAATTAATTATAGTTTAATAAAATTTATATTAATTAGTTAATATATTTACTATAAAATGATATTTAGATTTTATGCTTAATAAATTTATATGTGAAGATTTTCTTGATAAGTAAAGTTAATTTATTAAATATATTATTAATACAATTATATTAAATTACATTTTTATAAATTAAAAATTTATTTTTAAGAATATTTTTAATTTCAAACGCACGTAATTTTTAATAAAATATCTTATTCACGTGATATTTTCAGTAAGATATTTTATTTTTTTACCTTACATGAGTAAAAAGAATTTTAAGTATATTTCTATTACAAAGTATTTAATTTATTTCTTTGCTAACGTCGGAAATATAATTTTTTATATATAATATATAATTACTACATATAATATGCATTTTAAGAATAATTTTGAATTTAAACACATTTTATGGAGAGAAAAAACTTTTTTATTCTTTTCTCTCTCGCACTTTCTTTTTTTTATTTCTTTTCCCTTTATTTATATTATTAATTTATGTCTTTTATTTATAAAAATATATTTTATAATCTATGTTTACACAAATTATAATAAAAAATAATGTACTTTTGTCTATGTGGTATTTATTCATTTTTTAAATATTTAATATAATAGTTATTCAATATTATATAAAAATTTGTTATCATAATATTAATTGAATGACAAATTTTTATAACTACTATTACTTAATAAAACTAATTATAACTTAATTAAATAAAATATTTTTTACTTTAAAATAGGATATAATAATTTTTACATAGAAATCATATAAAATAATTTAAATATCTTTAAAAATACTTATTATGTTATTAATATTTATATCATAAGATTGAAATTTTGTAGTAAAAATTAACTTACATCTAATTAGTTAATATGTTTAAAATTAATTTATTAAATATATTTTATGTTATTTTCTTTCTTTTATTCTTTTTAAATTTCATTTTTGGTCAATCATTATTTTATTCTATAATAATTATTATCTATTAATATAATAATCTATTCTCTATTAATTCGCACTAATGATTATTTAAGAATTTTGAACTTAAAATTTATTTAACCAAAATTTTAAATATTATAATATTAATAATTATTTGATATTACTAATACAATTTTAGATTTAAAATATAATTTTTTTAAAATATGTAATTTATTAGGATATTTGATTAGGCTGAAGGTTAGTATTTAATAAGTTTTTAAATCAAAAGGTTAATTTATTTTTTTAGTACTTTTAGGCTCAACAATATTTTTAAATTCTTTATGCATTAATATATATACTTTAACAATTCCATATGTTTCACACAATATAAGATCCTTTTGTGTTTACATGTAAAATAAAAATTTATTTAACATGAGAATTCGTATTTAATTCTTTTTATATGTAAAATTATTTTAGCCAATAACAATTATTGTGAGTAGAATTAGTTTATGACTTGTTAGGTACGGGACACTCTGTCACAAAAGACATAAAAATGCAACTTAACAATATTTTTCATATTTGCACCATTAGAGATTAAGTTTTATATGAAAATATAATTATTTGTGTATATCATTGAAAAATTCTTTATATTATTAGTATACTCTAATTAAATTCTTAATTAAGTTTATAATCTATACTTAATAAAAAATAGAAATAATAATTAATAATTATTAACATGCTTAATTCAACATAAGTTTATAAAAACAAATTATTTATTCTTTAAACTTTGTTTAAAATTTACAGAAGTAATTTTTTTAAATAACTTAAGTAAAACGGACATTAAGATTATCTTATAGATGAATTAAAAAATTTATTGACAAGTGTCAAATAAAGAAAAGGAATTTATAATGTTTTTGAATAATTTTATTATGAATAGTGTCAATTTAATTTCATGTTTGAAGCTAAAGTTTTTATATACCTATTATTCAATTTAGGATTTAAGATTGTTTCATTTTATTTTTTTTATTTGAGAGTAACTTTACATTATTGATGTATAAAATATTTATTATTTATATATTTTAAAAACTTAATATGTATTTTTTTCATTTTTTTTATTCTTATATAATCTTCCTTACAGGTTACACGTGTCTATTTTTATCAAGAAAATTTGTCTGCGTGTCTACTTTTATCAATACACACGGATAGCATTAATATCTCAACTAAATATTTAAATAAAATTACAATCACAGTTTAACTTTTTTAGTGAAAGTAATTTTATAAGAAATATATTTTAACAATGATTAATATTTTTTATATAGGTGTATATTACATACTATTGAGCAATATGGAACAATTAAGGGTGAGAATAAATAATTATCAAATAGGATAATTAATAATAATAAATATTATAATGATATTAAAAATAAAATTTTAATTGTTAAATACATAGGAAAAAATACAAAAACTTAAACACTCAATTTTTTGTATTTGAACAAGTAATTATAATAATTATAGAATAAATAAATTTTTTTCGCAACACATTCTTAAAAAAAACAAGAAACTTAAGTTTCTGATTAAGGATTAACACGTATTAATTTATAGTTGTGCATTTCATTAATAAATTTAATATATATTAACTTATTAATATTATATATAAAAGTCGTTTTAAAACACGCATTAAAAATTAATGTGATCCGTACAAGGGCACGGATACCGTGGTAGTATGTGTATATATTTGGGTGGATGGAGATTGGACCATGAAACAGTCTAATATGTGTATGATATTTCCTTGGCTTATTAAAAAAAAATGATTCTTTCTTATGTAGAGTAACATTGGACCTAATCACTTTCATAATTGATATGTATCTTAGTAGTATTAGGACTATTTTAAGCATTATAGTAACTTTGTAAGTATTGTTACTCTCCCAGTGCTACTTAGACGTACGTAGATGAAATCTCTTAATTAAAATTATCTATAATAACTTCTAGTATTATTATACATTAAAAAAAAAACCTTCTTGTATTGCATATTTGCATTTATTTATCTTTACAAGACACATAATGTTCAATGATCACCTGATTAGTTAAAAGCTATATATGCTAGCTTATGGATACTACCAATAAAGAAAAAAATATGCATGAGTTTTTACACTTTGCTTCCTAATTGTTAAAATTGACCCCACCTTCATTCATAATTTGGTGGTTATGATAGTAAATCTCCAATTTGCACGACACTTAATTAGGCCCATTATTAGACAAAAAAATCAACTAATAATTAGAACTTTCCATAAAGTTTAAATCATAATTAATTTTTCCGCGTCCTAACCTAAACTCATTGAAATGTGATGTTTATTTATATTAAACCTCTTAGCCATATTTGACCTAGTTATATAATCACGTCATGCCCTAACAATGATATATATTGATAATGAAGCTTGCCAACCTTACTTCTGAGATACACTGAAAGATCCAATTGGACAAGAACCTTAAAATATCCCCTCAAAAGACGTTACATATGGGTCAGCCTCATGGGAGTTGTCAATTTGCTTTGTTTGGACTATATATAAACAACAAATTCATCTTGTATCATATAAACTGAAAGAACAGAAACCAGCAGTGCAAATAATTTATGATCAATAATTGCCCCAAAACACACAAACTTTGGCTGAAAGTGGGATTGCATACATAGTTTCTTGGAATGTGGTTTTTTTTTCTTTGGAAGTATTGGTATCTTTTCTTTGTTAAAATACTTTTCTTTAAAATAGAAAAATCTATAAGAAAGTAATGGAAATATCTAGCTACAAGTGCCTGTGCACTGTTTAAATTTCTATCGAGAAAGGAAACTAAAATATGTCATGACTTCATGATGATCTACACCACAAATACAATTTCGCCAATCCAATTAACTAGCCAGCAATTGAACATCTAATCTTTATTTATCTGCAGAAAATTAGGAATCAAAAACACTATCAAAATATTTATAATAATTTACACATTTTATTCAATTAATTAAATTAAATCTTCTTGATATTGAACATCTAATCTAAATACAGTTGCTAGATTATACTTTTTATTGAAAAAAATTACAGTTCTTTTTATTATTGCGCATCAATAGATTATTAATTATATACATTATTTTTCAAAAGATAATATTATAATTAAAACCTCAAAATATTTTATTAAAAAATTTAAAGATGTCGATTTGCATGTTATTTGTGATTAAAATTTATAAAATGTATATTAAATTTGTAATTTTTTAATTGAAAACAGTATGTAAATAGTTTTATGAAATATTGAAACTTATAATACTAAAAAAACTGTGACCAATTAATATAAAATATAATACTCCAAAAGAAATGAGAAAAAATATGGCGTGTCATGAAAATCAGATTCTCTAAAGGTCCTTTTTAAAGCAAATTTTTACAACTACTATTATATATCCTCGCGTCTTTTATTGGTTTCTTTCGAAACCAACTTTTTAGAAATGCATTTTGTCATGACATGCATCATTTTTTAAGAAAATAATAGTATTTTTACATGCTTCTACAAAACGAGAGTGTAGCTAGGCAGACAATGTTTCGTTAATTATGAGGTCAATGACCCACGAACGATGGAAACTTGTTCCGAATCATAACAAGAAATCTACATACCCTTGATAAATGAGGAGGAAAATACGTTGAGAATGAAGAAAATGAATAGAATGAAAGAGACAATGGAAATTGATGGTGGGTTGACCTAATTAGCTAGATTGATCTTCCACATTACAAAAAGAAAATAATAAAATAATAAAATGATGCGATCATATATATGATCAGAAGAAGATTGGATAAAAAGAAGCGAATTCCTAAATTGGAGAGTAGCTAAGTGGAGCCAAAGCTCCACCCAATATGTATGTATCTTAGAAAGAGACTTGTGCATAACGAGAGGGAGAGACCAATTGCACATCATTTTTGTTATTGGAGAACCTACACTTATGGGACGTTTGATATTAATATCAGTGCTTGCTTTTTGTGTGTGTATGTGCGTGTTATAGGATAAAACAAAATGTGTGGGTTGCGAAGAATGCGTTGTTTCTAAGCTGACTAGGAAGAAAAAGAGAGGCAGAGAGAGACTAGGAACAAATATTAATTGACACATTTTTTAAAAATAAATAAATAAATTGGAGGATATATGGTTGGCAAGCATCTACAAAAGGTGGGGAAAAAGAGATGGAGGGGTAAAAAGATTATCTACAAAAGGTGGGGAAAAAGAGATTGAGGGGTAAAAAGATTGTCTGGTGACAAAAAAATGCAACTTTTTAAACACACGCACACCCATGTATCCCATCTCTCTTCACCCACACCATTTTCAACCTCAAACTTTTTGGCTTTCTTTTCTTACTTTTGCAATGCTATTTGCCTTGGATGCTCACTTGGCGTTTTGGGGGATTTTAGCTTGAGTTTTGTTTGCATAGTCTTTGGGGGCATATGGGTTTAATATTCAAAAGTTATCATCACTACAGAGAAATATCTTTGTTAGTTGTAAAAAAAATATAATGGAAATATAATTGCAACTATATTTTCTTGTTCCTTATTTTACTTGTTAATTTACCTGCTACCATTAAGGTTTAAATTGATGTGTTGCTTGGTGACTTTCATATTTAACATTTCAATCTTTTTAGTTACTTTCAACACTTTTATAAATAAATCTTTTGGGATTTAGGGTTTAAAAATTTCTTATTATTATTTCTTAAGCATAGGTTTTATAAAAGTGTTGAAAGTAATTAGCTTAAAAGATTTTTGAATTTAGACTTTTAAAGTTATCTTTAATCAAATTTTCTAATGTAAAAAAGTTACAATTTTAAAATTTTAAAAAATAATAATCAAGAAGTAATTTATAAAAACAAAAAAAATAATTAATAAAAAGATAGCATATATTTTGATTAATTAAAAAAAGGTAACAGTATTAAAATCCCCCAAATTATTAGGGGTAGCATAGAAACTCTTATATATAAACTTTCAAAAAAAAATTCGTGTTTTATGCGCTTCCAAATGGGAAAAGGAATTTCAACTATCATGTTTTTCTTCCTTCCTCGATCATTCCATCCATTCTACAAACGCAAAAAACAAAGGGTGGGAGAGAGATAAGAGGAGAATAGAAAAATGAAAAAGAAGTACTATGAAAATATATCAATATTATTGTTAAATTATTAATTGGGATGAGTTACCATAACGTTGGACCATGATCCATAAGGCTATTGCTCAGTTAAAGTTACCCAAGGCAAAATTATTCATATGTTGTGTGGGTTCAAATTTGTGGGGGGCAAAAGCTCCACTTCTTTACGAAAAGCACATTGGTTAACTGAAAATGACATTAGCAGAATGAAATTCCATTTATTCCATTTGTTCCTAAACCATATTCCTTGCTTCTTCAAATGCAATTCTTGGAGAGTATCTTACAATACTTGTAAACCACAGTCGTCAACATTATGTGGACATTGTTGACGACTAAGCATTTGATAGGACATGAATTTATATATCTATGTGATCAATGGCAGAAATTATGAAATTAAAATAGATACAACATAATGCAACAAAAATAATTATGAGCAATTATCTTCTTTAATAATCAAGCTAATATGGTATTTTATTTTGTGGTCAATATGGTTGCATAGAAACCAAATTATCATCTCCAATACTCAAACTGGTACACTAATGGTTATTTAATTGATCAATATCAGACATTGCATATGGATGAAAAGAGAAAACAGAACATTAATTTGTTTCCTTCATAGTTCATACTTCAATTATCTTCTTTATTTTTATCTTTTGCATGTGTTTATTTATCTTCTTAATCTTATGTAACATAATAAAATTATAATTATTTATGTAAATCGATAAGTGTATTATTTATACTTTAATTAATACATTTTTGTCCTTTAATAAAACAAAAAAAAAAGACAGAAATGTGTAGGTAATTTTAAATGTTCAGTTCTCAACGTGTGATTGTGGTATGAGCTGAGAATTGTAGATAACTAAGAAAAAAATTTCTAAAATGTTTTGATTTGGTATCTAATTTGAAATTTAATTTTATTTTCATAGAAGTAATCTCATTAAAGGGGATGGGAGTTTTCTTCTCACTTAGGCTGATTTTTAAATTGTAGAATCAGTTCTATTTCGTTAAAATATCTTGCTATCTACTTATTGAAGTCAATCCGAGGAAATTATATTGGAAACTTAACATCCTATTATTGATAAGTTCAGAAATAGACTTTGTACTTAAAAGATCAGACAATTTTACATTAGGTGGTTGGTATGTTTAATTAATATCCAATTTTGCCCAACGTGCCAAATTATTACTTTTCTTTTACAAATGCCCCTAAAAGTGTACTAAATTGGGAAGGGATTCAGAAAAGAAAAAGGTCTGTTGGATGAAGTGGGATATAGTGTGTACTCCAAACCTTGAGTTGTTCAATTTAAGCCTTTCAGGAAATGGACTTAATGGTGAAAATTCTTTATGGTGCAAAATTTTAATTAATGCATACCAAAATTTTAATGCTCTGAATTCTAATATCAAATCCAATTCATAGGGTGATTCTCTTGTGTGCTTGATCTTCCTTTGAGGCTAAATATCGAGTCTTGACTTCTACATGTGAGATGCAACGGCTCCACTACTTGTTGCATGATTTCCATGCATTTACTTGTGACATATATAAAATATGTGAGTGATAACTATATTTCTTGTAGTTAATTCAGTATTCATGAACAAAACAATTGAAGATATATAGATTGTCTCATTGTTAGAGAAAATTGTTCGGCTGGTCCCTTGAAATTACTCCCTATACATGCTTATATATATTTTTTATCAAATAACTTCATCCTTCTACGTTAATTTCAGAGTTTTGTATCCTAACTTAGAGTTAGAATGATAGAAATTGCCATCTTATGTCCTGTTTGGACAGTAAGCTTCTGCAGATGTACTTTTAAGCTAACGAAATATGAAAAAAAAAATCATATTAAGTTTTTTCAAGAATTAATATCATCTTTAGTATGAGAAAGCTTTTACGAATTATTTTATGAATAAACTAATTTTAGTTTATAAAAAAAAATTCTTTTTTTATTTTTTTAGAAATATTTCTACACAAGTTTATGCAAACATGCCGTATTGCTTGAGAGGTAAGAGGTTTGTGTAACCATTTAGTTGTAATTGCCATCTGTCAATTATCTCACAGGCTTCTCATATCTGAAATGTATATACATTCCTGTAATCAATCTCCAAACTAAGTGAATCAGTTACAGTTTTAATTCTCACCCTTATTTTGGATTTATGTCAAATTTAAAATATAAATTTATTCTCAACCTGTGTCGTGTTAATTAGAACCATTGAACCAAAATTATAATAGTATACTAACATTATTAAATTATTCAACGCTTAGCTTCCTAATTTTAGTCAACTGGAAAGCCGATTCACTATCATATAGATGTTGACCCTTCGAGCCTTATCTTGGCAACCCCTGTGGATTTGACAACTGAACTATGACAGTGCGTCATGTCCAGTTGTTTATCATTTGTATTCTTACCAACCTCATTCAACATGAAAATAATTTTATATGTAATATAATATATATAACATTTTTATTTATAATTTTATATTTTTAAAAATGTTCTCTAAAATTACAAAAAAAAAATTATTAGTTTATTTTATGTTTAAAAACATTTTTTTCTCAAACTCTGGGTGTATAGAACTTGAAGTTCTCAAGATGGAACATGATAACCATTCATTCTAATTTTCCTCAAGAAAAAATTCATTCTATTTTGAGATGAAAAAAAACTTTTATAATAGAATTAATACGTAGTTATCTCTTAAATGTTACTTACGTACGTTCCAAATTCTACTCATAAAAATATTAAATAAAGTCTACTTCAACTATTTTTAATGCATCAAAAGAAATTGATTTTATCATTATAAATTACTGGGAGATTTTTTTAATTTAACCGATAATTTAAAATATATAATTATATTAAATACTTAAAAAATATTTTATCATATATAATAGTATTATCCAACTTTAAGTAGGATTACTTTTGGGATTACTTTTTCTAAAAGATACTTATAGTCTAAAATAATATTTTTTATTATAACCTAAAAAATGATCTCAATCAAAAAAGAAGAATAATACGTGAGGCCCCCAATAGTCTTCCCAGAAAATTTTAACCGTCTATGCTTATTTTATATTCGTGTACCATGCTGCAAATGTATAATTTTTCATAAAAACTAACTTTACAAATATAATTTAAAAACAATGAATACTCACACTCAATCATTACAAGAATATTGGTTATTACCGTGAGCTAAAGGTCCACTGTAATAACGAAAACTCACGGTAATGGATGCCTAAACTAACAGTGGGTTAGAAGTTCCTCTGTAAAATCTGTCAGTAAATTTTATCGACAAACTTGAAAAAGCCTTCTATAATATAATGGGCAGCCCACTGTAACTTTAGGGTAATATAATAGATTTAGTCATTAATAATTCAACCGTCGATGATACAGATAACTTAACCGTTGGTAATTTAAGTAAAAAATAGAATATATAAACAATTATAGTTAGTTAAGTTGTTTGTACTAAGGGTAGATAAAACTCACTGTAATACAGACCGTTTAATCCATTATAATTATCTATTTTTTACAAAAAAAATTATTTATGAAATTACCCTTACTTGGATATATTAATTAATTTCATGCACAAATAATTTTAAATTAATATTTGTTTATACACAAAATTAATCCACAATACAAAGTATTTCATTTTCCTAGCTTAAGCCATTCAAAACATAATATAATTCATACAACCATGAGTTAAGCAACAAATAGAAATGAAAACTGCATAGAAGTACTAAGTCATAATACAAATCCATAAAAACACTACATAATACAAATCCATAAGTTTTTATTTGACTCTAATGAGGCTTTGATGACTGGTGCATCCCAAGCTCCATATATCAATAGGAAGACTAGCTATATCCATTTATTCATTACAACCTAAGAAAACAAACAAGATACATTACAACTTACCAAGCACACTCCAATTTTTAACATGACATAGTAATAACCATAACTGATAAATCATAATTGAACAAGATCTAAACAATTCTATTTTTGAAACAGAAACAAAAAACAAAAAACTTGGCTAAATTTAGAAGAAAAAAAATTTACACTACACAACTTGAGACTTTCAAGAGAAGGATACAAAATTGATAACTAGGTTCCATTTCACACATTGCATCTCATTACCAAACTCTATCTTAAGTCTATCAAAACATGTATGCCACAAGGATACAACACTCTATATTATATAAGCATTCATTAATCACAGAATAAAAGAGGAATTAAAGCTAACGATATATGTCATTTACACTATATAAGAAAAACCCATAGTGATTAACAATTATTAACACACCAGAAATCCCATTATGATATCCCCTAGTAGATCGGTGTGCAAGCGTGCCATAAGACTTCTCATCAGCATAACCAATCCTTCCGCCCGCTCGCCATTCATAACCACTAGAATAATCATAGCCAAACCTATTTTAATCACATTCAAATAATAAAGTATATTAATTAAAAAATTATCAGCATAATATGTGTGATAAATAGCCTAGGGTGATAAGGATGTAAATCAACAAAGTTCAAATGTGAGAGAAGAAAATCCTTCTAATGTATTTCCTATAAACCATTTGAATAATCACATGATAGCATGAATATAAAATCATGTCACTTAGTTAAAATATAATCATTCATCTTTGAGTAGCCATGCTACAATTAATGGAATTTGTAAGAAAACAGAAAATAAATAAGTTTGAAAGAACACAACTCCAAAAATAAGTTTGGAATAACAAAACAGAAAAACCCCTAACATCAAGCCATGGGAAAAGAAAAAGCAACAACAATAAATCATAAGAATTAATGCAAGCAATATTTTTCAACCTCGACCCTAAACAACCTCGACCCTAAACAGCAATATTTTTCAACCTCGACCCTAAACAACAATATTTTTCAGGAATCATGATAGAGCAACTATTGTATTAAAGTACATGAGAAACGTGGAAATAGAAAATTATTAGTTCAAGCGATTCGTTGACATGGTTCCGTAGATTGTTTGACCATCTAGATTTGGATTTTATTACCCTTAACCTTGGAAATAAATAAATAAAAAGTCAAATGATTAAACAATATTGAATGATAGCACCAATTAAGTTCAAGGTATTGGTATGTGAAGTACAATTCTGAAATTTTAAGGGTAAAGAACACAATATCCAATATATGGCACAAATCACTTCAACGTTTTCAAATGCCTTGAAACAAATACTTGATAAAGAACATGAGTGAGAAATTGAAATTATTGGCTTGTTATACGAACAAAAATAGGTTCTAATGAGGTACTTGACAACTTTGGAAAACATGAAAGTTTCAATGATTCAAGAGGAGCCAAACATATCTAAGATAAAAATATACATGTGTTCTAGTGCGAGCTATTCCATCCCACTTGTTATATGTACACTTGTTATTGTAAGACCAATCACAAAAATCCATCCTACAACTAACAAATTTAGTTATGTTATTGGTTCCAGAAACATGGAATGACACATAAAAGAGAAGGAATTAACCAGTAGCCGACTACAAAAAATGCATATCCACTCATGTGATAATATATCATTGTTCTGCAGCATAACTTCCTTAAATCCTACACTAACATACATGAACTAATTCCAACTATTACAAACAAAAATTCCATAAATCATACATAACAAATCATCAAAACTAAGGTAAAAGCTCGAGTCACACCCATCATTGGTTCATATCCCCCACCACGGGGGCTGCCTCTATGGAATCGCTTGTACTACGGAGGTGACCAGCGCGGCAATGACAAGGGAGAGTAGCGGCTAGGGTTGTGGCAACGCTTGAAGTCCCTATCACAGTCACAATAATCACAACTGTGATTGGGGTGGAGATCGAAATCGCAGTTATCCCCGCGGTTCAAACGACACAACATAGGAGGGAGAGGTGGTGGCTGAAGGCGAGTGGTGGAGGAGGAGGTGGAAGAAGAAGAGAAAGTAGGATGAGTGTGCGACGATGACTAAGAGAGGGAGTGAAATTTTAGGTTTTAGGTTTGTTAAATTAAAAACAAATTACAATGAGTTTTACCTACTATAATCTTTATTTCAATTATAATGGGTTTTACCCACTATAACTTTTCTAAATCTACAAATATAATTATTTTTAAATCAAGTACGTATCGTGATAAAATACACTGCAATTGCAATTATCGATGGTTAAGTTGTCCACTAATTATAGTGGGTTTAACCCACTCTACTCACTTTTTTTATTATAGTGGGGCCTTAGAGGTGGTAAAGTCCACTGTAAGTTTATCGACGGCAATACCCACTGTAATGTATCTTTTTTACATATGGATTTGTAGCCACTATAATAAATCCATTGTAATAGAGGAAATTCTTATAGTAAATGCAACGCTCCATCATAAGCATGCACGCACGTGGGTCAATCGAAGATTGTTTCAATTTAATCTAAATCTCGTGTTCGAATCTTAGAAATATACAACTGTGTTGTATACTTAAAGGAAAAACTTTTTATGGTCTAAAAAAAACACTCGATACAACACAAGCCTTGTTAATTATGCAGCAAATGTTTTTAATACAACACAAGCCTTGTTAATTATGCAGCATATGTTTTTACTTTAGAAAAAAAATAAAGAGCAAATAAACGTATAAAGAAAGCACTAGGTTGGAGTGTGGTCCTCTCCATTTTCTTATCTTGTACGACAGTGGTGCCGTCACGAGATCACCGCCATGGATGACAACGATCGATGATTA